>NC_137460.1:161354343-161486955 GCF_964235325.1 Thermobia domestica | reverse complement strand
ACCGAAGTTGGCAACATTGCGAGTGAATTGCGCAATTCCTATTGGACCAATAGACGAATTTTGGCCCTCCACCGAAACATACAACTTTATACTCTTCCTGACATTGCGATTATGTTACTAAGTACACTCGTTTCTCTACAATAAAATTTTAAATTTGGCATGTTTTTCAGTATTTCGAGCAATCCGAGAGGAAGGAAGTCATTTTGGAAGGCTGTATATCGAAGAATTTTTTTTTTCAGCAAAAAAAAAAAAAATATGAGTCTAATAATTTTGTATGTAGTTTCTTATTTTAAAAAATAAACTAAATCTGAGACAGTCGTGTGGACCACCCTGGACGATTTGAAATGAAATCACTCGTAAGATAAAAGTTTAATACTGAAGTAACAGTACCCTCTACATATAAAAGTAGTAGTCCTGACTGACTAATCAACGCCTAGGCAGAATTGCTTAAGCTATAATCTTGAAACTTGGACACTTCATAGGGATTGTAACGGAAGGTACCACTAAGGAAGGATTTTCAAAAATTCGCGTAAAATGAGCTAAAATGAGGGTTGCAATTATTACAAGATGATGAACACACTTTAGAATCTCTTAAGGTTGGAGACATGAAATTCGGAATTTGTACTTTTGATTAAAACAACATGCGTTTCAGCGTTTTTTGATACTAGACCGACAAGGGAAGTAAAAGGGCTTGGGGTGCTTCACCAAGATGTTCACTAGGTGTTCAAAGAGTGAGTCCAAGTTTAGCCTCAATTTCTTCTTCCCATGAATTTTTCCGAACGTGATTACAATCAATAGCTTCCGATGCGTAGAAAACGACTGTGAAGGAACCAGAGTGGTCAGATGCACCGTTCCTGAGATATCGCTTTCCAAAGTGTGGGATGCCACAAGATGGCGCCAGCAGCGAGGTTGAGATCGACGTGGCACTTTAGTTTGTGAAACTCAATCAGAAACATCCTCATCATCGGAAGCATTTTCAATGCGAAGAGAAACGTTGGGCTATCGATGAGCGGGCAGAACAAACTCATAGTTGTGGCCATAAGAGAAGTACCAAATAATGGTGGTCATGTGTGAACAACATCCTATTGTACGTGCCCCAGACTCGCAACAACGAGTTTAATACGATACGGAGTTATATCTGTGACCACTATAACGTGATACCTTCACACTTTATACAAATACTCTCGAGTCGTTAAGAAGCAATCTTGCAGCTGCGCCTCGATACTGGCGCCATCTCGTGGCACCCACAGTTTGGAAAGCTAAATGCTTTGCTAATGCTTTGTTGGCCATACTCTTAATTGATCAGATGAATTTTATATCAAAGACGCAGATGGGGAAACGAAAAGATATTTCCTGCTGCAACACCTTGGGACATTTGCTAATAAAAGATCAGAATAATGAGATAGTACATCGTTTGGGACTTAACATTCGTAGAAATATTACTCTTATAGTTTTAATATTCGGAGATTTATTACTGTGGAGCCAGATCAATAAAGATGCGTTAGACTAAATCTTAGCATAGTACAGCAAAATGTACAAGGTATTGGGATTTAATATCGTGTTCTTATCAATTTCTTTCTTTCAAATGAAATCTTGAATGCCATGTACGTTAAAGGAGACGGTGATGGTGAGAAATGAATGAAATGGTGGAATGAAGAAAGTGGGAGGAAACGAGAGAACCCCGAAGAAACCCACGCACACGGTATTTGTCCACCACAAAGTTCACTTGGTACGAGCTGGGATCGAACCATGGATCCCACGCACCAGACTGAACGCTCTACCACTGAGCCACCGCGGCCGCCTCAATTTCTTTCATTTTTCTTCTTCGAAGTCTCGGAACCCGCAACAGTTGTCTGCTCCAACAACGCATCTTATAGATTATAACCATAATATCGCGGAGTCATGTTTAATTGACAAAGCAAAAACAGCAACGGAACGAAACATCAAAGAATCATATTACATCCATAAAGAGAGACCCATACTTAATTTGGAAAGAGGAGAAATAAATATTATTTGGAGTAATCTTTTCACAACATAACTTCGCCATCTGGAAAGTAAGAAAAGAAAACAGTGTGCATGACAGTGATGCCATTCCCATATGTTTAATTTTTTGACAGACTTGTTTTTTACACTTCTTAACCTTTTTTTACCCTCCCAAATTCTCCTTCATGTTTTAAATCCTTTCTGAATTTTAAGCAAGCCGATGAAGGAAGAGGTCTCTTCCGAAAGCGCTACTTGTTACATGTAGAAGAAAATTCTACTATATATCTTTTGCGGTGAGTTAGCCTTTTTGCTTTTCTCATTCTTTCATTTTTGTTTACAACTATCAAAGATTCACACAAAAAATAGCATTAAACAAAGTATCGACTGTGTGTCTTTGAAAGAAACTAGGTTCAATGCCAAATCAATGAGGACTCAGTAGTATTTTGGTCATTGGTAAGTTTTCCGGAAACTCGAGGGTACTGACACGAATAACATATATCCATAAACCCGCATATAAACGTATCATTTGTTTCGTAACTGCATACTTATCTGAAGTAACTGGAAATAGCGAAGTACCAGTTCTTCAAATATTACTTTTGTATCGGTATCCGCCCGTTTGTGGCGGGCATACATACAATTTAATGGACTGAAAACTAGTCCAAATCTGATGAGTTATATATATATATATATATATTGATGATTTATACCTGGTGTATCAAAAGTCCGAAACAACGGGCTACTCCGTTACGAGTAAAGATACAAGAAGTAGAGGGAGAGGAAAATTGTTTGCAATATGTGGTTATCAATCTAAAATGGTGGAAGTTTTCCAATCACACTAGCCGTCCGGACTCCACATTGTTAAGGCGCACTATGTTCAAATGGAACGTGGGGACACACAAAAGACATGCGGAACGTGTACACTGTTGTGTCACGGAACCTAGAATACCTAGAATCCGTTTCGCACCAATGTTGTATTGTTGGCACCATGAGGGTCCAAAATAAAAGCCTACCGAATTGACACCGTTGCTTTTTCATTTAACATAGGGCGCCTTACAAGTGTGGAGCCAAAACGCTGATGCGATTGGACAAATTTTACCATTTTAGATTGAAAACCACCTATTTGCAACAACTCTGATCTCTTTCCATTTACTCATAACAGAATTGGCCTACGGTTAAAACTTTGTATAAATAAATAATAAATATAATATACAGGGTTCCCACTCGGCCTGGAAATGTCCTTGAATTGATTTTGTCCTGGAAACATCCTGGAAATGTCCTTGAAAATGCATTTCTGTCCTTGAAATTTACAGAAATACTGAATGTCAGATTTTTCATCAGTATAATGAAGATTTTAATTCATTGCTATTTTTGTTTGCTATTCCTGTTTTTGTGCTGAATAATAATTTGTCATGATCCTGCATGTGTGGGTGGTTGATGGGCTCTTTGTGTGGCGTATGAATCAACAGACTGGGACTTGGAATCAATGTTAACATCCCTATGGTGGCTGTTTAAAGACTCCCCGGCAAAACGTGAGGATAATATTTCTGTTACTGGCTGCGAAAAGTTTCCATTGAAGTTTTGTGCTCATAGGTGGTTGGAAGACGCAGTGGTAGCTGAAAGAGCTCTGGAAATGTGGCCATCAGTGGAAACTCACATTAAGAGCACACCTGGCAAGAGTTCTGAACCAAAAGTCATTTCAGTATTTGCATTCAGTCATGCATTTCAGTATTTGAAAGTTGCTTGTGCTGATAGTCTAATGCAGTGTAAGTTCTTTTCTTGTGTATGTGTGTGTGTGTTTGTAAATAGTTTCTTAAAACCACTCCACCAGCGGTACCAAAGTGATGAACCTTTTGTTCTATTCCTAGCTAAAGATTTGTATGAAGTTGGAATGAAAGTAGCACGCATGATAATCATCGAGAAATATGTTCTTGGGGCATTGTCTTCTGTTGCTAAACTATCACAATTCACCCATCAAAGAGCAACATGATGAGTGCATCAAATTTGGACTTGGGACTTGTTCACAAAGTCTCCGTAGTGCATGCAAGAGAGGAACGTTACTAAAAGGGAAAAACTTGAATGCCGAACATTCCTGTGCAAATTACTGTTGTATGTCATACAGAAGAGTCCACTCAAATATATGCTTGTGAGAGAACTTTCATGGCTAGATCCAGATAGTGTGTCATCCGTAAAGGTTCGTGGTGTTTTTCAGTCACTGTTGGAGAAGAAATGGGCTACACCCAAAGAATGTGATCAGCTGTTTGTTTCGTATGGAAAATTTACTGAGCAATTTAAAGATGCACTTGCTATATGTAAATTGGACCCTGAGAGGCTGGATTGTTTTTACACAAAACTGTTGGATTGTTCGGAAGAATTTAAAGATTTGTTGTTAATCATAAGCTTCTGGTTTTGTCTCATGGGCAGGTTGCTGTCGAACGAGGCTACAACATAAATAAAGATCTGTTTGTTGAAAATATGAAGAAGAAGTCATTGGTCGGCTTAAAATTGGTGTATGGTAACATTTCCTGTAAAGACCTTACTTCAATGAATATCACGAAAGAAATGCTGCATCATGCCTTCCATGCAAGGCAGCGCTATATACCAGAGCTAGAGAGAATAAGAACTGTGGAAAGATAAAGTCAAGTGCAGAGCAAGAGGAAAGAGATAGGCGAAAATGTACAGCAGCTGCATAGAAAGAAAATGAAATTAACTATTCTATCAGGCCTTGTTTTCATTTTGTACTAAAACACAACAACACACTGAGCAAGGCTACATGATAATATTAAAAAAAAAAAAAAAAAAAAATCACGTAACAGTTTCAACACAATAACTGTGTCTTCATCAGACTTCCACTCCTCCTCTGATGAAGACACTGTTATTGTGTTGAAACTGTTACGTGATTTTTTTTTTTTTTTTAAATATTATCACATAGCCTTGCTCAATGTGTTGTGTTTCAGTTTAAAATGAAATTCATGGAAACAAGTGAAGCTTTGGAGACTGAAGCAAATTAGCTTGCACATGAAGCAGAGAAGAAGTCTTGCTTTACTTTATTAACAAAGTCAAATGCTGTCCGTAAAGCAGCTTCGCTAAAGAAGAAAGAGATTATGTCTATAGATGAGGAAATCACACAACTCCATACTTACTTGAGAAACTTGTAATATAATTCCTTTTTTTCCCCTAATTATATATATATATATATATCACACTATCGCACAATGAAGATGCCATGTACGAAAAATAGATTTTTGTTGTTTGTAAATTTATTCGGTGCACAATTAAAATGTCATGTAGAAAGAATGAACACACATGTGCTGGATGTGGGTGGATCGGGTGGCTATAAGAGGAGTTGGGAGGCCACCAAAAAAAAAAAAAAAAAAAAAAAGCAGCACATTACGCTCCGCTTTGTGTACTAATACTGTACTTGCATTAATATTCACTACATAAGCTACTGTACTTTTTATTTCACTATTGTGAGTTTTGAACCTGCAGTTGCAATCCTGTTATACCTTCCTGTGCCAAAGTCCTGGAAAATTGGTGATTTGCCCTGGAAACGTCCTGGAATTTTTTTGGGGGGAAGAGTGGGAACCCTGAATATATAATTATTTACTATATGGTAAGTAGAGGAAATAATCGATGTTTTCTCACACCAATTCTTCTATAGATGAGAATTCAATGATATTAAATAACGCTCAAGGAGTAACACAAAAATACACGACTGGATCGGAAACAAATTCTTTTTTGGTTTACGAGGCGGTGCATTTAATGAGTACTGACTTCAAAAATAGAAAAGTATGTAGCTGATCGGCCAATAATCTGGGTAGCGTAGTGGTAAACCAGGGTGTCTACTAAAATTCCAAAATGAAATGTCGTGACTTTCTCGTGACCTTTACTTTACCAAATCACAAAATTTCCTAACATTTTCAAGAGCAAATTTGGGTGCGAATTAGGCCGAATTTTCATCCATGCGATAGAAACGTACTTTGCTTGCGATTTGGTGGCGTCTAAAGCCGACCACAGACATTTTTGGTGGTGAATTTTGACGTTTTATAGAACAAAATTTTCCAATCTGTACTTACATTTGTACAGTTAAAAAAGAAAAAACGTGACCCAAAAGCTAAATTTCGTGACTTTTTCGCGACTTTCGTAACAGACACCCTGTAAACGCACCTGCACAGTAAGCCGGAAATTCAAATTCGATTACTTGTCTATAGTGTTGGAAAATTTCATGAAAAGTTCAAACTTGAAAAGTTCGCGCGAAAGTTCGCCGAAAGTTCGGCTCATTTTTTTAAATTGTCCATTTAAAAAATACCTGTAAAATTATAAATATTTTGGTATATAACATGGCTATATTAAAAATCGAAGTAAATTTATTTTAGTTTTTTCTCTTTCTAATAGTACATAATTTTCACATTTTTTCAAAAGACGTTACGGAATGTTACAAGAATGTATTTCAAATTTCAAGCCTATATCATAAAACAGTATGTTTTCGGCAGAAAACTTCAATTTTACATGATGCTGACAACCAAAAACTTAAATTTGACTTGCACAAACAAGTTTATATCATAAACTCACGCATTACCAGTACAAAATTAATCATTTTATTTAATATTTTTTTTTTCTTTGTGCAAAGCACTGATTCAGTTACAATGTGTTTTACGTGTTTATTCATATCATGTATAATGTCAATGTGTGTCAGTCCATCTTGTATCATTATGGTGCAAATAACTATACTGTATAACACATAGCTAGCTCACAGTCATTACACTATGTTCAGAATAAGTTATTATAAAAATGAGTGTCGCTAATTAGTAAATAAAGGAAAGCGAAAGTTCGAGAAAAGTTGCTTATGAAAAGTTCGGAAACGAACTTTCGAAAATGAAAGTTCGCGTGAAAAGTTCGCTCATTTACATCTCTACTTGTCTAGTTATGCGTTCTTTTTCCACTTTTTGAATATAAAGTCATTTATAAAAAAAAGTCCCTATTTTTTTCTAAATTGCCCTTATTTGGGTTCAACACTCGATTTTGCTCGAATATGAGTAGACTGAAATCCATTTCTTACTCACAATTTAGACGAAAGATACTATGTTGTATGACTAAAGTGGGTCTGTTAGCTGCCGCACCAAGTCGCCGCATATGCCAGGCAGAAGGGTGTTTGCGCTGTTTGTTCATTATCTTTGTTTCTGGGCCATAAAGATGTACCTAACTTTTATCCATTGCTACTAGTCGGCCGAAAAATTCTTTTCATTATGCTCACAGCGATCCAACAAGTTCCTTGACGCTCCCTCTCGAATCCTCCTTTGGAAAGGGGTACGCAAATGTGGCACCCATCATACCGACACTTTAAGAGGATGCAACTCGTTATAAACTATATTCCAGACGGGTCCGTAACTAGTATTGATTTCAGCCACAATACCTTCAATGTTTAAACTCTTGTCTTCAAGTATGATCTCCACTTTCTCTGTCACAACGACATCTGTGGAAGATGATCTCCCAGATCTAGGAGCACCCGAAGTGGTCATGTGTGCAGTTTGAAAATGCCGTTTCTACTTTGGATACCATACCATAGGATTGTTTTTTATTCCCATAAACTGCTTTTATTTCCTCGTGAATAATAGTTTCGCTGATTACCCCTGGATATGCAGGGTGCCATGCATAAAAATTTGCTAATCATTGCACTTTAAGGAATTTACTTTTAAGAAAAATCCCTAGAATGAGTACGGAACAAGGCATAACAGGCATGTCTGAGACGGTTCGTAGTTTGTTTCCTTCTGAGTGACTGCACAATCTTTTTGATATTTGCTCGTATACACATGAAAGCCATGCCATCAGCATTATGGTAGAAGCTGCAGGAACGCAAAACGAAGACGCTTTCTACACTTGAACCGATGTAGGCACATCTATTAGCTTCTATAATATAACAATCGATAATAAATAAAAGGTACAGTCTACCCACACAAAACTTTCTCGGTTTCATTAATTAAAAAATCAAGTCACGCATGAACAAATTTATAACAACTGGCGAAAAACCGAAGAAAACTCATTCCTAAGATTAAACTGTTTGTTGTGAACATTTTCATTTCAAATGATATTGCCATATTGTAGGGCTGTTATTGAAATATTTCTTTATAAAATATGGTATGAACAAAATCGCTTAAGCAATTTTAGAGAAAATTCTCTAAAACAAACAGAAAAAAATAAAAAAAACTCATCCAAGAAGTAAACTACACATGTAAATTTTCCAGGAGAAATATCTTACGAAATATTATAGGGTTGCTAATGAAATATTTGTTTATGAAATATGAACCGGCTGAGCAATTTAATATTCTTTAAAAATAATAAATAAATTGACTGAAAAACGGCTTACGTCTCATTATAGAAATGCTCATAAAATATTTATTTATGAAATATAAACAAAATTGCCTGAGAAATTTTCAAGAATATATATATATATATATATATATAGAAAACTCACTCTGAAGAATAAACTATCCTTTTATAAAAATTTTCAGAAGAAACGGTTTAAGATACATAAGGTTGTTAATGAAATATTTATTTTTCAAATATGAGCAGAAGAACCTACATCGTATTCGAAAAACCAGTCTGAAAAATATTAACCCCTAAGAGTAAATAATCCGTTGAGGATCTTTTAATGAGGAACCACATACGCTAGATTGCAGGTTTATTAATATATTTATGAAACATAAATGAAATTGCCTGAGTCGTTTTTAAGACAATCGTAAAAAATAAAAAAAAGAAAAAAGAAAAGAAAAGAAAAAGAATAAAAACTTAACCCCACTATTAAACTACCCCTTTTGGATTTTTCCTAGAAAAACTACTTGTACCATACAATATAATCATTAATGAATTATTAACTTCCGATATATATATAAATCATTCGAGCTGTTTTCGAGAAAATCGTTAATTTCGATTTTCACCCTTCAGTAGACTAGCTTTATTTTTGGGGTAGAAGAAAATAAATAAATAAATAAAAATAGAGAATCTTATATAAACGTTCAGTGTGAAATTTGATCTAGAAACGTTGAACGGTATGGTTCGTAGGTGTGTGTATATATACATCAGGACAGACAGATAGACATCCAAAATGCAATTTTCTGTATGTAGAAGCCATGAAACGTGTAAATCTGTTGAACTAGAACTCAATTTTCCTTGGCGGTCACAAACCTGCTTCTCTCCTATCATCGCTCGAAAGAGCAATAATAACAATAATAAACAAAGTCCCTGGTAACATTACAAATTAACTTCTTAGGTGGAGTAGAACCGATTCACACACCTCAACGTTTGATAAACAAGGAACGCGGAACTATTTTTATTATAAACGAAAAATTAATTTCAGTAATTTTTATTATAATATATATTTGAAATAACAGTTTTATAATGTGGAATAGATTTCAAACACGCACATACTCTTGCCGTACCATAAATATGTTTTTATATTGTAATCCCAAATAATAATAAAAAATAAAAAAACCTTGACATATGAATTATATAATTTCTTACCATTTTGTAATCCCAGCCACAACTGGTTGAGGTCTTTTTTCTGCATGTTAGAAACAATTTGACTCCGATGCTTTAATACATCTGCTTCTTTAATTGTATATATAAAATGCGATTCTACAGCTTCCCTGCGGAAAATTAAAAACAGTTAATTTTATCTGATGCAACGTAAGTTGAAGATCATTTTCTGAAAACGTGCTTTCAGAATAAAAAGCGAAATTTGTTGCAATAAACAAGCAAAAACGGTCCTCACTTAACCTTATGACGCCAACCTTTCAAAATTACGTTAATGCCAACCTGGGGTCCGTGCGGACCCCAACCAATAACGTTGTTAGTAGGCACTTTTTTGTTAGGTTTTATTTCTATTATATTTTTATTATATTGTTAAATGAAGTTCCTTAGTTTTATTTACTATAATATAGTAAAATTATATATATATATATATATATATATATATATATATATATATACTTACTATAAGAATATACTAAACACAAACAATTTTTTATTCTCCTGCTTATGGATCTTTGCTTTCCTACCACATACATACATACATACATACATACATACATACATACATACATACATACATACATACATACATACATACATACATACATACATACATACATACATACATACATACATACATACATACATACATACATACATACATACATACATACATACATACATACATACATACATACATACATACATACATACATACATACATACATACATACATACATACATACATACATACATACATACATACATACATACATACATACATACATACATACATACATACATACATACATACATACATACATACATACATACATACATACATACATACATACATACATACATACATACATACATACATACATACATACATACATACATACATACATACATACATACATACATACATACATACATACATACATACATACATACATACATACATACATACATACATACATACATACATACATACATACATACATACATACATACATACATACATACATACATACATACATACATACATACATACATACATACATACATACATACATACATACATACATACATACATACATACATACATACATACATACATACATACATACATACATACATACATACATACATACATACATACATACATACATACATACATACATACATACATACATACATACATACATACATACATACATACATACATACATACATACATACATACATACATACATACATACATACATACATACATACATACATACATACATACATACATACATACATACATACATACATACATACATACATACATACATACATACATACATACATACATACATACATACATACATACATACATACATACATACATACATACATACATACATACATACATACATACATACATACATACATACATACATACATACATACATACATACATACATACATACATACATACATACATACATACATACATACATACATACATACATACATACATACATACATACATACATACATACATAC
This sequence comes from Thermobia domestica, assembly GCF_964235325.1. Classification (NCBI taxonomy): domain Eukaryota; kingdom Metazoa; phylum Arthropoda; class Insecta; order Zygentoma; family Lepismatidae; genus Thermobia; species Thermobia domestica. The sequence continues at coordinate 161,475,894 of NC_137460.1, read as the reverse complement.
ATACATACATACATACATACATACATACATACATACATACATACATACATACATACATACATACATACATACATACATACATACATACATACATACATACATACATACATACATACATACATACATACATACATACATACATACATACATACATACATACATACATACATACATACATACATACATACATACATACATACATACATACATACATACATACATACATACATACATACATACATACATACATACATACATACATACATACATACATACATACATACATACATACATACATACATACATACATACATACATACATACATACATACATACATACATACATACATACATACATACATACATACATACATACATACATACATACATACATACATACATACATACATACATACATACATACATACATACATACATACATACATACATACATACATACATACATACATACATACATACATACATACATACATACATACATACATACATACATACATACATACATACATACATACATACATACATACATACATACATACATACATACATACATACATACATACATACATACATACATACATACATACATACATACATACATACATACATACATACATACATACATACATACATACATACATACATACATACATACATACATACATACATACATACATACATACATACATACATACATACATACATACATACATACATACATACATACATACATACATACATACATACATACATACATACATACATACATACATACATACATACATACATACATACATACATACATACATACATACATACATACATACATACATACATACATACATACATACATACATACATACATACATACATACATACATACATACATACATACATACATACATACATACATACATACATACATACATACATACATACATACATACATACATACATACATACATACATACATACATACATACATACATACATACATACATACATACATACATACATACATACATACATACATACATACATACATACATACATACATACATACATACATACACACACACACACACACACACACACACACACACACACACACACACACACACACACACACACACACACACACACACACACACATATATATATATATATATATATATATATATATATATATGTAGTGCAACATTTGTGTACTGCAATACATTCTACTGGAATTTTATATATACTACATTTTCTTTATTTCTACGTATTTTCTGATCGCTCACGGCTTTCAACCATTTCTATATGGATATCCCTTTTGCACCTTCTCATTGTACCAAGAACTGTTGTTATGAGAAGACACAACTCCGGCAAGTCCGGTGCTTCTGAAATAAATATCCATTGTTATATTTCCTCGCTTATCTAACCATGGCTTTACAAGTCACTTCACCAGGTCTTTTACATTCCCTCGTCCATGCCCTAGATGCTGACAAACATATATTTTGTTTCTGAATCATTATGATGTTTTAGTATTGCACACTCAGTAAATTTTTATACCATATTTTCCAGTCATACTTGGAATGTAAACATACAAAAAGAAATCTTCCACATGTAGGTATCAGTTACTGATCCATAGCTTACAAATTTCCAGATCTGTACAAGTCATGGAAATTCAGAATGAATATTTCCCCGAGTTCACGGAATGCTGATAACTTGTCTGTTTCCAGTTTCTCTTGACTAGTTTGAATATTATGGAATCAACAAAAGCTAAAGAGACAGTTGAAACGATTCAGCGACGTCATTGCTTGGAATATTGGACGTCCATTTTCACTTGGCCACAATTCATTCAAGACTTCTTCTGCCGATTTTGGCAATAGGGCCAAAATAATGAAGTCTATGAACGCATATATTTCAGTTTCGTCGTTTTCTGAGTTTTACTCCTTTGCTTTCTCAACATAGATTCGAGCTTCTGTTTCCTGCACAATTAGATTTGCTGATTCTGGAGTTTGAAAACTTGGAAGGCAGGTAGTTCGCTGGTTTGAGTTCCTTGACGACATTTTCTGCCAATGTCTGATATTCTGGTGGGTCCTGTGCACTTGATTTTTTTCCACGTGGAGGTGTAAATTCTGTAGTTTTTGTTCCGTGCTCTGTTAACATGTCTAAAATTCAGCTAGAACGCTGCGGAGGGTCATAATCAGAAAACGGGTCATGTCACGTTCATTAGAGCTACCGGTAGTTTAGTCTCCTTTCCCTTCCTCAGACAATTCACGTTCATATTCGTAATGGCTGTCGTCCGATTCAACCTCAGTTGCTTTGCTATTAGTTACTTCTAACATCCGCAGAACGCTTTCTTTAGGCAGTCCTAGACGAGAGACTGCAACTAAATAACAGAACTTTCTCAATGTAATTTTGCCTGAAATGCATCGTTTTCTGTATATTTGAGTAGTAATATACTCCGGCAACATTGAAATACAAATAAAATTGAACAATTTCCTCACAAATATTATACAGGAAGTACACTTTTTGTTAAAGAGAATTTATTTGTTTCAAAAATATGTGAATAGTAACATCCAGTAAAGTATCCAAATTCTAATAGAATAATAACACAAATATAGTGCTGCCATCTCTGACAATTTTTAAAACAACACAACTCATTTGTCAGAGGAATAAATATTTACTTTTATTTATGTTGTTGTTAGGAACTACCAATTAGCAAGCTTTATTTATATATCTGCGCATATGGAAGCATGGAAAACCATGGGGTCCATACGGACCCCAGGTGTGCTAAATACGTTTTGGTTCTTAAATATGTTTATAACTTCTAAATACAAAAGCGTACAACAAGTAAATTGAAAACATATTAAAAAGAAATGTCCTAAGTCGTGGATAAGAAAATGAAACAAACAGAGAAAATATATGAACATAATGAAGCCTGGGGTCTGCACGGACCCCAGGTTGGCGTCATAAGGTTAATTAACACAGCAGTGATCAACACCAGATACTTAAATATTACTGAGAGGCACGGTGGTTCAGCAGTAGAGCGCTTACCTCTGATGTGTGGAGTCCCTGATTCGATCTCCGGCCAAGTAAGTTTGTGGTGGACAGCATCGTGTCCATAGGTTTTCTCGAGGTATTCCCGTTTCCTCCCACTTTCTCATTCCACAAATTTTTCCATCATCATTCACTTGCTTTAATTATCGTCTCTCAGCTTAAAAAAAACATAATCGTGGGACGTTAAGTCCAAACGAAAGTTTTTCATTTAAATATTACTGTAAATAAAAATATAATAATCTGTAGTTTAACTTTCAAGCTATAAATCACAATTCTAACTGAGATGGCTAAAAATACAAATGAACGACAATGAAGTAGTGCATAGGAATACAGTACAGGGAAATGGAAATACTAAGAAAACCTATGCAACCAGTATGTTAACATGAAGCAATTGAGATTGAAATAAAATGAAATCTGTGAGTTTTACGTCCTACGGTTATACCGGCTAGGCTAAAGGAAACGGTGATGATGAGAAATGAATAAAATAGTGGAATGAAGAGAAAGTGGGAGGAAACAGGAGAACCCCGAGGAAACCCACGTACACGGTGTTTGTGCACCACAAAATGCACTTGGCGCGAGCTGGGATCGAACCAGGGACCTCATGCACCATAATTGAACGCTCTACCACTGAGTCACGCAGCCCCACAATTGGGATTGAATACGCAAGCATATGTTTCAGAGGCGACGAATTTCACTGGCTAGTTACAGGACCTGCTGAAGATAATGGAGGGATCAATGAAGGCCATCTTAATACAAAGGAGGCCCTTGGTAATGATTCAATGACGTTAAGATGTGAAAATATACAACATAGGAAGTGAGGACTACAAACATATTTATTGAAACAATAACAAACACGTTTTTGTTCAACAATAAGGCAATTAAGTATTTCTAGATAAAGACAAAACAAACTTTGGAATAGACTATACGTACAAATGTAATCTGCAAATTAACTTAGAAGAGAGTATTCATTCTTTACGTTTAGGTTACTATACACTTTCGTGGCCAAGTAGTTTACACGTGTACATGGTGTGTGAGTAGTACCAGGTTCAATTTCCGATAGATGTCCAAACCTTGGATAAAAACTTGGATTTAAAGTAGTAGGTTACGTTTCAAACTTTTTTTTAAATATATATATATATATATATCACAGACTGACATTAAATCCCAATCATTCATCTAAAACTGCCACTAACCTTTGGTTCAACTCTGCATGTAATAAAATCAGATTAAAAGTTTCAATCAGATTTCTTATTAATATAATTATTTCTAAGACTTTTTTTTTAAATTTTTTATTTACTAACACGGTACACTCCACTTCAGTGTTCTTCACTTGTCATACTAAAGGCACTTCTAAAAATTCTTATCCTAAAGTAGTATGTCATTGCGGAAATCAACGTCGTACATAATTTCATCAAGCAAACGCAATTCTCTCGTCATATTTGCTATATTATAGATAAAACTACTATCTGATCTAAATATATAGGAAATAATCTTTAGCCATTCAAGCCAGCCAGCAGAATTTTGAAAACTGTATACAAATCTACTGTACCATTCATGTATTTCTGCTAACTGCCTAACAACAATCAATAATTCGCTGTCGTAAAGCTTAAGTGTAAAATACAAAAACAAGCCTCCTTCAATTCACTATCAGCCACAATTCTTCCACTTCATGCGAAGATTTTTTTCCAAATAACACGTATCAGAAAGGACAAGGTTAAGAATAATTATTTAAAAAAATGTCAAAAACAAAAAGTACGGCATTGTATAGGCCAGTGATGGGCAAACTTTTAGGAGGTGGTCAAAGAAGAAAGAAAAACTTTAAGCGGGCCAATATAATTTATTAAAAACAATAATGGGACATTTCACATCTATAATACTAAGCCCTGTTAATGATTGAAGTTTTTCATAATCAAGTTCGAACTGGAATGCACTTATTCTCTGAAGTGAAGTTATATGCTCATCTGTCAGTCTACTTCTAATATAACTTTCTCGAGGCATACCTATTATTTTTATTCATCGAATCAGGAATATTGTTACGGACTCGATAGAATCTTTCAAAGGGCCGTAGTTTGCCCATTACTAGTACAGGTAAAAAGCATTCCTCCGAATCCTACTTTTTTAAAATGCTCTTTTTATCTCTTTCCTGGTGTCTGTCCAACATTCTTCCTTCAAAATCGTGCTCTTTTAATGTTTGTAACTTTTAAACAATCTTCGCGTGACTGAAAATTAGTAATTCAAAGTAATTTTTGAGATAAATATGATTAAGTCCTTTATGCGTTAATTCGAAAGCTTCTCTGTACATCTATTACAGTAATATTTTTAGTAAGTGTTCTTTCCAAAAGTGAAGCAAACGAACCTTGTCAATATCATAAAGAGGACGAAACACCCACTCCAGAACTGATAATGTTTAATTTATATGCTTATTATACAATTATTTATATCAAATGAACTTCTGATCAAAAAAACCTACATGGCATTCCAGAGTTTATGTACAAATAAATAAGCTCAGTTCCTTCTGAATTCCTTCAGTTCTGAGGTCCTTGATTTTGTTATAGCGAGCAACACGTAGATAATGATAATTTCTCTTCAACAATACGACAATAGGAATTTCTTGATAAAAAAGAAAACAAAGTCTGCTGCGGACTATATAAATGCCATCAGGGAAAAAATGTCAAAAATTGGCATACTGCATGACAAATGATCTAAGCTTATAGAGGATGAACGAAAACGAAGATAGGAAATGACAGAGAAATGTGGTGATAGTGTTTTATGGTGTGGTCAGTAAAGGATTGTCTTACCGGTATGCAGTATGGGTTCGAATGTTGAGTATGAACACTCCTCCTTTATTTTTACTTGCGAACATTGTCTGAATGCATCTCAATCTGTTTTACATCTTTCCTGTATTTCCTATGGGTTCTAGATAGCATGCATACCAATATACAATTTGTAATAATCCTCGGCGAGTAATGTAGCGCTTGTTTTCTCATAGTACATAACACGCTAATTTTATAGTGTACGAAGCGTGAAGGTTTGTATTGTTACAAGAACAAAATCTCCCCTTTGGATGCTATTCGCTGCAGAGAAAATCAAGGTGGATTATTGTTAACCTTTTCTAAAGTCTTCTTTTATGTTTTAACCTTCTAAATTCTTGGCCTCCCCAAATGTCTGCTTTGCCCTGGCTTCACGAATACAATTTTGTGCACCCCGTGTGTATTGCCCATTCTCACGACGTATCCTGCTCATCTTACACGTCTTGTTATGTTATCCATATGATATTCGGTGACCTGTAGCTATTTCCTACTTCCGCATCGTATAACCTAATTCACCCGTTATTAGTCTCTTATTGTATAAGGGTGCATTGCACGAAAAAAAAATTCTTTATATATATATAACAAGCCCATCAAGTTAGGCAGATGGAACTCGGTATATAAAATCCTTATAGAAAATAATTTAAAATATATCCCAGCATTTTCCAAAATTCTGCCTCTAAAGAAGGAACATTTCAGTTATATTTTAATGTCCTATTTTGTATTCATAAAATGTCAAAAGTGAAGACACGGTTAAACCATTTAAAATCAATTTTTAAACATGGTTGATCTGGGCCATTAGGTTTGTATCTTGACTGAAATGATATTTTAAGAGAAGGGGTAGATTTTACGCACATGATAACGGCAGCAACACTCGAAAGGATTTTTTCAAGATACAGCAGTTAGCACTTAGGTCGAGTTGAATTTCTATCTTTTCATTTCTATTCAAATATACATCCTTAGAAGGTGGAAATATACTTTTCATATATCTGCCATAAACGCATTCTTCACGTGTTACGGACGTAGATTTCAGCTAGTTGTTAATAATATAAGTGGAAAGAAAAAAAATAAAGCTATTCTTGATCAGAAGCACCTTACTACTAAAATATCGTGCTATCTTATCTTGAGCATCTGTGGCATTCGAGAGGTATCCTACTGAGTAAAGGTAACTTGAAAACAAATACTTACATTTATATATAATTCATTTCGATATACAAGTTTACCTTGAACAATTTTATCATTTTTAAGCAAAATATATGTATCTACAAACTTTTAAAAAGGTTATATACTCACTGCCCAACACAATGCAAAATTTTTGCAGTTTACAAAATAGTAGCATATTCTAAACGTGCATATTTTACTTTGGGTCTTTACTAATTAAGATGCCTAAAAAGAAATACTTCCTAAGGTTATCATAATTATCTTTCGTCCAATTATTGTGAAGTGAATTCTGAGGACCACAGTAAGTGCCCAGTCCTATATATTAGGAGAACAATAATGTACTGCTACTACGTAACTGTCATGTATGAGAATACCTTCGAAAAACATTACATAAGCATAAGGAAACCCTTGATTTCGTTTGTATCCTAACATCATGTAATAAAAGAAATCTGAAAGCCCCGTAGTTTATCAGCTTAAAAAAAATTGTATTTTATGTTTTAAAATAAGTGATTTAAATTTTAAAAAATCGATTTGAATAAAGAAACTGAACAAAAATGATTTTTTTTTCTAAAAAAAGAAATTCTTTTTTTTTTTTTTTTCAACTTTGATACAACATAAGACCAGTTTAAAAACGAGTAAATCATTAAACCGTAATTAACTTGTTAGGTTAAATTACTTAATCGGAAATCTTTATATAGTATCTAGATCACTTCGTTTGTATCAATCATACTACAACAGTAATCTACACAAAATCAATACTTATTCAATCTTCTTGAATCTTGTTTATTCTTTATCTGTACCTTTATCCTAGTTGCATATAAATCTCTTAAAACATATTACTCATCATTATCCTATCTTCTTGTAATCTTGAAATCATAAATCATATCTTACATAACATCCATAATCTATATCTTCGTTAAATCTTGTAACTTTCTATTTGCACATACTCATGCCCAAATTACCTTAGGAACGGCTAGTGCACATTTTTTAAACACTTTTTATCTATGTATTCTTATATTCTAACATTCTCCCCTCTTTACAAAATAAGACTTATACCTTGAAACCTAATCTAACATCTTATGTAATCTTATATATCTTGTAGCCTAATCTAACAACTTACAACATAATCTAACCACTTGCAACTGAAACGTATCACAGAAACAGAAATCAAATCAAAGAAATCTAGGAATCCTCCGAATAATCTTCGTTTCCTTTCCATCTTCTAAACTTCCTTCTTCTTTGTTGCGCCTGCCATCTCTCCTGCAGAAAATCTATCTGTGCCTGCATGCACTTTTGTTTCTCCATCAGCTGAGCAAGAATTACGTCACACTCTTGCAGCTCCTCCGTCCACGAAGTGTTCTTGCCGGCTTCCACAGAATCACAGTTCTTCTCCTTGCTATCAGACTCTTTCCGATGATCTCGTGACCTTTTCTTGTACCACCAATTGGCCCAACAACGTTTAACTCTCTTGGGAGAATTCGTGTGCTTATCCTCTAAAACTCCTATATCTGGGTAGTTCGGTACCTCTACTTCATGCAGCTCTGACATATGCCCTTGTAATCCGTCGGTTGCCACTGTTGCCAACCCAATCCTGTCTTGCTGTTGATCCGTGCATTTGGTCCTGTCACGCTGTTCATCCTTGCACTGTGAATTCTCTTGGTTCCACTGATCATACCACAATATGTCCCTCATGCCATAGTGTGGATCACAATCAGAAAGTGTGCGTTCCTCTTCCGTATCACAAAATATGTGATCTAACTTCAGCTGATTTGCCATTTCAACTAGTTCGTCCTGTTCTGACTTCCTGATGGTATTTTCAGAGGCTTCAAAAGTGTCATATTGACAGGCTAATGCAAAATGATTCCTACGTCCACATTTTAAACATTGTTTTCCCCACGCAGGACAAGCTCCTCTCTTGTGTTGTAATCTACAGAAACTACACCGAGCAGGAAATTTCGGTGACGATCTTGGAGATGATGATGATTTTGGAGATGCTGAAGTGGAACTAGACCCATGCCGCTCGTTAACTTTTGCAAAACGATTTTTTGTCGGATGCACCATATTTATACCAGACTCTGGTTTAGGCTTATATAACCTCAACTGTTGTTCGGCGCTTTCCATAGTTAACGCAATGTCTATAGCTTGCTGGAAAGTCAAATCTTTTGTGTTTAACAGCTTACGCCGAATCGCTTCATCAGTGACTCCAAACACAAACTGGTCTCGAAGATTCTCATCCAAGCAACAAGTGTAGCCTCAAAATGATGATTGCTTTTTTAGATCTAGTACAAAGCTATTAATAGACTGATAAGGCTTCTGCTTCATGCTGTGGAATTGAAATCTCTCCGAAATAACGTTCACTTTTGCTGCATAACATGTTTTCATAGCTGTCTTGATTTCTTCATATGACTTTTCTGATGGTGAATCTGGCCAACACATATTACAAATTTGCTCATACGCTTCGGAACCAATAATAGCAAACAAAGTTGAGACCTTTCTGTCATCTGGGATTTGTGTGGCTATACATAAATGTTCAAAACGATCCAGATATGCTTGCAGGTGATCGGTTTCACAGTTGAAAGGTGGAAAACTTGGCAATGAAGACATTGTGTATCCTAGCTCTCTTTTTTAATCCTTCAATACAATCTGTTAACTTTAATTCTTCTTGGATCAATACTGGTATCCTAGAGCTTGAATCCTCTCCTACCGTAGACTGCGCCAAATTGTTAGGTTAAATTACTTAATCGGAAATCTTTATATAGTATCTAGATCACTTCGTTTGTATCAATCATACTACAACAGTAATCTACACAAAATCAATACTTATTCAATCTTCTTGAATCTTGTTTATTCTTTATCTGTACCTTTATCCTAGTTGCATATAAATCTCTTAAAACATATTACTCATCATTATCCTATCTTCTTGTAATCTTGAAATCATAAATCATATCTTACATAACATCCATAATCTATATCTTCGTTAAATCTTGTAACTTTCTATTTGCACATACTCATGCCCAAATTACCTTAGGAACGGCTAGTGCACATTTTTTAAACACTTTTTATCTATGTATTCTTATATTCTAACATAACTAAATTGGAAGTGAAAATATGATTGACAACTGTGATTCACATATAAATAACTAGAACATAAGTAAATTTGATAGGAACGCCCAGACAGGCATAAAGAAATAACTCAATTCATATAATAAGCACAAGTTTATGGAGCTGAGTATATTAGTACACAAATCCTAACATACTAAACCTACCTGCATGTACAATGCAAAACTTCAGCTTCTGGAAACCGTTCAAAATGAACAGTAATATTCCACGGGAGGGAGATATCAGGTGAATGAAGGTCAAATAACACTCCTATAGGATAATGCCTGAAAGAAGTAATTTATGTAAAGATATCATACAATTAAGTTAATTAATTGATTGTTAGACTTGCTAAATTCTTTATACTTAGAAACCCACTTCTACATAATCCCTGCCATTTCACTGTCTTTTATTATAAATGGTTCAGTCTATTTAGGGTAAGTGCGCAAAAAACAGAATCCATTTTACTACTTTAACATTGAAAAGAAGTTCTTCAGCTGTAGTGTACGTATTTATGTCGTAGATGTTTCCAAATATATCAAAATTCAGCAGACTTTAAACAGAGTTCCAGTAAGCATAGGTTTGCCTTTTTCCCTTCAAATTTTATATTCTTGGCAAAAGAGAACACTGCCAATAATGGCCTTATAGTATAAAAAAATGAAGCAATTATAACACCCTTGGTAAATTATATCATTCATTGCAATAACTAATGTGATTAATTTTTATAGTGCTATATTTAAAAAAAAAATGGCTCTGAGGTTAAAAATTAACGCCAGGCAAGGTATTATGAAATTCTCGAGCAGTAGATGGAAGCAGTTTTTATTGTTTATAACAGGTACTAAAACATTAATAAAAAGAATGCTTGCCCTGTGTAGGTGTTATTCTAAGTACCGCATATTATTCTGAATTGGGGTATAAAGCTGAAATACATAAAAGTTATAGGCCGTTGCCAATATTAATCGTATGGTAAAATTAATTGTATTCATAGTATGTTTATATATATGCTTAATATGCTATGTGGTCAGAGTATGCTTAGCTAATTTATTGACGGATTTTGTACATCACACGCATACTACGATATACAAGGGTTGTTACATAAATTGTACGCCTAACCAAGAATTATTAGAACTAGACATGCAATACTCTTACGCCGTAATTATTGAACCTTCGTGTGATGCCATATAAAATTTGGTACTAATATCGATTTTTATTCTGTTGTTACAGACCCAGAAAGACAAAAAAAAAAAAAAAAAGTTAGCAAAGTGTGACCAAATGGAGAAATTCAAGGCGAGAGCTGTTACTGAATATCTCCACGAAAAAGGTTTAAAGCCGCAAGAGATCCATGCCGACATGGCTGCTTCTTTAAATGATAGTGCCACTTCATATGCCACAGTGAAGAAATGGGCAGCCGAATTTAAGAGGGGAAGAACCTCCGTTGAAGATGACACTCGATCAGGAAGGCCCGTGGAAGCACTAACTCAGAGAATATTGGCAAAATGCATGAAATCATCATGATTGATCGGTGAATGACCATCAGGCACATTGCTGAGACAGTGGACTGACCTACTACAAGCGTTGACCGAATTATCACCCAGCATCTGGGAATGAGCAACGTTTCTGCGAGATGAGTGCCAGAACGTTTGACACCTGATCAAAAGCTCACCAGACGCAACATTTCAAGGGACAATCTTCATCTTTTCCGGACAAATCCAGATGCCTTTCGCACTAGATTCATAACAGTAGATGAGATCTGGGTCCACCATACCAACCAGAGTCCAAACAAAGTTTCAAGCAGTGGAAAAACCTTTCATCTCCTCTCCGAAGAGGGCCAAGTCAGTGGCCTCAGCAGGAAAAGTGATGGTTACATATTCTGGGATAGGTGGATTATTTTTCAAAGGGGGCGAACAGTAACTTGGGAGTACTATGCAGGACATATGCTACGACAGATGCGTGATAATATTCGGCAGAAGCGTCGTAGGAAACCGACAGCAGGTGTACTTCTCCATCAAGACAATGCCCCTGGCCACAAGCCAGTCATCGCAACGGCAGCAATTCACGACAGCAGCTACGGATTGGTTACCCGCTCATCTCATTCGCCTAATTTGGCATCTTCTAACTTTCATCTGTTTTCAAAGCTCAAAAAGAAGTTAGAAGGTACTCATTTTGACACTGATGATGACGTCATGCATGCCATAGATGAAACTTAACAGGTTTTCGACAAATTATTTTTTTGCCAGCGGCATTAATGCACTTGAACATCGGTGGGCAAAATGAATTGACTTGTCAGAGGACTAAGCTGAAAAGTAATCATCCATAAGCTCTCTGCTGCTCCTAGTTCATAAGTAGGCTTAGAACTTTTGTAACAACTCGCGAATATATATATATATATATCACTGTTATCGAATTCACTTACCATTTCAGTGGTTGTCCATTGAAATCCAACCACATTTCTGCTTCTTGCTTTTCAGCGTTTATGTAGCGTATGAAGTGTTTTCTAACCTGCAGGAAAGAACACATTGTTGAGAATATAAAATTGTAAGGGAAAAAAAAAACAAAAACGGAAGAGCACATTATGTTATATTACGAATGATTAACATGAACTTTTCTTCTAGATAAACTTTGGAAATGAAATCATCTACATATTAAACGTAATGTAATTGCTGTTGTTATGACTCAAGTGCACATGACTTTTTCAACAAGTTGCTTTTGTATTTTCTTCCTTCCGCATCAATAAATCGGAACCAAAAATCAGAAACACGAAGTATACTAGTTCGTCACTAGAACCTAATTTGTATTTAAGGAGGTTCCGAACAGACGGAAATCCATTACATGGTGGATGAGTCTGTAGTAGTTGGGGCGTAGCGACGTCGGGTACCAACGTCAACAAAGAAACAATCAGTTGTATTTGTGTACTTCCTGACTTTTCTTATAAATTTTACTTTCCATTTATCGTTGTTATCGCCACAACCTACAACTGTGGTCTGTTTTCTACAACTTCCTTCAAAATTTTAGGTGTGGCGTAAAGTAGTTTGGAACTGATGTCATTGGTACTACTTATTTCTACAATTAACACATGAGCCAAATATGGATCTACTTGCCTTATACTTCAATTTATATTAGACTTTTACTATTATTTCGTACACATATTTCAATATATTTCTGAAATATGTTTAATTACTGACATATATATATATATATATATATATATATATATACATCAAGGCGCAAAATGCCAGGTCGCCATTGGAGACTGGAAATTTAGAGCTGGCGACCAGTGTTCAATAAGAATGGTTTCTGCCTAAACGCACAGGACTGCGCAGTTTATTTCGCACGAAAATAATTGTCACTGAGTAAGAGAAAACACAGAATGTGAAGTCTTCACAATGGACATGGAAAGTGAAGTCTTTACAACGTTGTAATTCGCCCCTCCTTTCCCACCCTCAATCGAAATAGTTTTCCTCCAATAGTCGCTTTCTTCATTGACGTTGAATCAGACACTGAAAAAGATTTACAGTGAAAGATTCCCAAATTTGCTTCCAATTATCACATTTTGTACAGTTTTACCAGTGAATACTGCTTCATGTGAGAGGCTTCAGCAGTCTCAACAGTGTTAAGATTGCCTACAAAAATTCACTAAAGACTGACACACTGGATGATTTGCTAACAATTTCCATCAATAGCCCTTCACTTAAGGGCTTTGATCCGAAAACTGCAATCAACAACTGGTACTTTACTGCAGAGAAAGAGCGTCACACAAACGTGAAGTCTCAAGGTAAGATATTTCTTAACAAGTATATAAATTGTCCAATTCAAAATTGATTATCCTGGATCTAATGGTCTGGTTTTGAAATTTTATGCCCCGATGAAATTTTGTCAAACCAAAGGCCATGGGAGAAACATCTCTCAATTTGTACGCGATAGATAGTGGCGACCATCATTTTTGGATTGGCGAGTGCGTCTGACTGAAATTTTGCGCCCTGATTTATATAACATACGGAGCAAGTTTGGACTACGCCCTTTAGCTACAGTGCGTTATACCTATTTGAAGATATTACTACTATCGTTACTGTAACATTACTTGTGTTTACATTCATTTGTTGATTTTAATTTAATGTAATTCGGTATTCTTATACAGGGTGGCCTAAAAGAAGGTATACTGAACAGCATCGATGAAGTATGACATTTTAATTTATTAAGATAATGAATTTATTTGCTTTAGTTTGTTCCGAGCTTAAGGTATAAGTAAGAATAAATTAAGAACAGATAAGGAAGAAACTAAATCAATACCTGTATGGATAACAATAAGTAAATGATATAAAATATCATGACCGATCAGTATGGGACTACCACTCTGTACATATTATAGAGAAATAATGTTGCGAGGAATCTCGTCATTTCGTTTATCCGTTATGGATGTTTAAAAATCTGTCTCTTCCAGAACCAGTGGAACAATAAAATAAAGAAACACTACTCAAAATAACAACCGAAAAAGTAACAAGAAATCACCTTAATTCTAAATTGCTTAAGCGATCAAGGTTATTAACACCACAACTAACCGTTACACTGAATGCCTTTTAACACGAGCAATGACGAAAGATAGACTGCTAAAACACAAGGAACGAATATAATTAATGTAAAACAAGAAATCAGAAATTAGTTAGAATTGAGGGGGGGAGCAGCCACTTTAATATTCCCACCCCCAAAAAGTATGCTAAATGCCAATAACATTAGCAGGACTCGAAAAATTTTGTTCTGACATAGGCGTCAGTTCTGCGAAGAAACAGGCACCCCAATAATGGATATCCAATTTCATAGCCTTAAATTATAATTTAAGGCATAAAAAGTACAAGCTCATAGTCTACAGGCCAAAGATAAAGATAAGAGCAATTGAAGGCAATAAAATTTTACAATGCGGCATTGTGTATCTGTTTTATGTTCATGTACATGTCTTCTCATGATGCACTGAAATGCCAATTATTCTTCATTCTTATGTACGAATCAAAATTCATGTTAAGCACCAAGATTAATTGGAGATTTTGAAGTAGTTTAAATCATCCAACCACATAAAAATCAAAACTATTGGCAGATAAAAATTGGCAATCTAACGTCAGAAAAAGCTAGGCAGCAAATTCGTATTCTCAACCGCCAATAGCGATCTGACGTCTGGTGTTTTTCGAGCCCTGTATATTAGAAGTATATTTGTTTAACTAACAAAAATAGTAAATTTCGCACTCCAAACGGGTCTAATTTGTTACTTGCTATCCCGATACGTTTTGTTACTAAAGTATTTTAATGACGTTGGTGTGCTACGTTTCCATTTTTAAATTGTTAAACACAGTTCAGCTTTCTAAAAGTACTGGAGAGGTTTGAGAAAAGCCTTCGGATCTCATCCTAAACGAAGGGAAAATCCCAACCTACACCTCCTCGCGGGAGAAAGCGAGCAATGTCTTTGGCGGCTAACGTAGGTGAGGACCGACCGACTCCCGGGATAAGGAGTCAGCTTCTACCAAGTGCCAACGGCCTTCTCGGAGGGCGGATGGAGGTCAAGGCACCTTCTTGTCCTTAGGAGAGGAAACTGTCCTAAAAGGAGGATGAACCACTAGATGGTCAACGGCATGGAGATGTGGAAAGGAAATGGAAATGGAAATACTACCACATTATCTTTTTCCCAGAAGGGACGAAGGAGGAGAATAAATAAATATGATGGATCTTCCTGAGGTAAAAAATTTCGGAGGTAAAATAGTCCCCCGTTCGGATCTCCGGGTGGGGACTGCTCCGGGAAGAATAATCAGAGAAGAAAATAATAATAACTTTAATTTCAGCATAAGAACCTGGAACGTACGGACTCTACGACGTGAGGGAAAACTTGAAAATTTAAAAGTGGAAATGGACAAATATAAAGTGGACATAGTGTGCTTGAGTGAAGTGAGATGGCCAGGAAAAGATGAGATAATATCGGGAAATTACAGAATATACTATTCGGGTGGCGATAAGGGTGAGAATAGTGTCGCAAAAGCAATGAAGAACGAAGTAGCAAGAAGTGTAACCAAAGTGGAATACTGCAGTGACCGCTTGATGTTTGTAAAACTACATGCAAAACCAGTGGATATTGTGATAATACAAGTGCATATGCCAACAACCGGCGATGATGGTAATGAAGTACAGATGTATGATCAGATTAGTATGATCATGATCTATGATCAGATTAGTGACATATTCCATCAGAAAGGAAGAGGTAAGGTCAACGCCGCAGTAATGGGAGACTTCAACAGCATAGTAGGAGAAGGAGCTGCGAATAAGGTAGTGGGACCATTTGGACTAGGTAGAAGAAACGAACGAGGTCAAATGCTTATCGATTTCTGTAGGCAACATGATCTGGTGGTGAAGAACACGTGGTTTAAGAAAAGAAAAACGAAGATGTACATGTGGAAAAGTCCAGGAGATAGGAAACGCTACCAAATCGATTACATTCTTGTGAAGCAACGTTTCAGGAATAGTGTACGAGACGTGAAGACACTGCCAGGAGCAGACATTGAATTGGATCGGTGGCGGAAGTGCAAACGTGGTTAAAGTCGATGAAGAAAAATGAGAAGAGAAATCGAAAATGGAACTTGGAGCGACTAAGAAATATCGACGATGATGTGAAAGAAGAAACAGAAGAAAAATTCTGTGTAATGGGCGATGTGGTTGACAATATAGGGAATAGTTGGGGAAAAGTTAAACAGATTCTACTTGACACACTCCACAATAACATTGGCAGGATGGAAAGAGCACCGAGAAAACCATGGATAACTGAAGCAATGCTTAAGACGATGGAAGAACGCAGAAGGGCGAAAAACACGGACATCAAGGAATACAGAAGGCTGAACAATGAGTTGAGAAGAGAGACAGACAAAGCAAAAGAAAAGTACATGGAACAGATATGTGAAGAAATAATGGAACTTCAACGGCGCGGCAGATATGATGATGTACCAGAAAGCACAAGAATTAGGAGGGAAAGCTAACAAAAGTATACGAACGTTCAGCATCGAAGATCAAGAAGGTAATGTAACCACTGACCATCAAAGAATACTTAAAATTTGGGAAGAATACATAAAAGATCTGTATGATCAGCAGAACCATCCCAAAGATATGGCGACTGAAGAAGAGGAAGAGGTGGATGATGATGAAAAAAGACCCAGTATATTGAAAAGTGAAGTAGTACAAGCAATCAAAGACATGCAAAGGAGAAAGACTACTGGAGAAGACGACATACCAGTAGATTTGCTCAAGGGATTAGGAGACAACGCAATGAAAGTACTGACTTCACTTATTAACAAGATCTACCTGAGTGGAGAATGGCCAAAGGATTTTCTTGATGTTACAATGATTGCATTACCCAAGAAAAACCAAGCAAAGAAGTGCAGCGATCACAGAACCATTAGCCTGATTTTCCATACTGGAAAGATCATTGCACGCATACTGAATAGGCGGCTGGAAAGTAAGATAGATGAGAGGTTTGAAGAAGATCAATTTGGATTCCAGAAAGGAAAAGGCACCAGAGATGCTATTGGATTGATGAGAATAACATCAGAAAGAATTCTCGATGTAAAGGAAGAGTTGTGTTTGTGCTTCATCGACTGGCGAAAAGTTTTCGACCGAGTCAATTGAACGAAACTTCTGAAAATACTTAAATAAATCAGAGTCAACTGGAAAGATCGACGACTCATTCAAAACCTGTACACAGGACAACGAGTGAAGCTGCGCTTGAATGAAGGAGAAACCAATAGTGTGGAGATTGGAAGAGGAATCAGACAAGGATGTAGTTTGTCTCCCCAATTATTTAACATCTACAGTGAATGTTTAATGAAGGAAGCTTTAATGGGAATTGGAGATTTCAAGATTGGAGGGGAGATCGTTAACAAGATCAGGTATGCAGATGATACGGTTATAATAGCTAAAACCGAAGGAGGACTACAGGAGATGATTAACAAAATAGTTGATACTGAAAAACTGTATGGAATGGAAATTAACATCGAAAAGTCGAAAGTCATGAGAATATCCCGTGGAAACACGCCCGTACGGATCAGAGTAGAACAAAGAGAACTTGACGAGGTTGATAATTTCAAGTATCTGGGAAGTATTTTGACGAGAGACGCTTACTGCACCAAAGAGATCAGGTCAAGAATTGCCAAAGCTAAAGAAGAATTCAACAAGAAAAGATCACTTTTCACTAGCAGACTCAATATTGGACTTAAGAAGAAGTTGGTCAAGTGCTATATATGAAGCATTGGACTGTATGGTTCAGAGATTTGGACATTACGGAAGTTAGAGAGAAAATATTTGGAGAGCTTCGAAATATGGTGTTGGAGGAAGATGGAGAAGATAAAATGGACAGAGAGAGCAACAAACGAAGATGTTTTAAAACGGATAGAAGAAAAGAGAACACTTCTAGCCACCATCCTTCATAGAAAGGCCAATTGGGTTGGACACATCTTGCGTAGAAATTGTCTTCTTTATACCGCCATAGAAAGAAAGATGGAAGGGAAGCGAGGAATAGGAAGAACACAACTGATCGATGATTTGAAAGATAGGAGAAAATATTGGGAGTTAAAAGGGGAAGCTGAAGATCGACAAAAGTGGAAGAAACATTTCCAGGCCAAAATCTAAAATTGAAAAAAAAAAAAAAAAAAAATCCTCGTTAGTCCCAGGACCTGCCGAAAGCAAAATACTTAATAATAATAATAAACATAGTTCAAACTAGGGATGGCCAAAATTTTCCGGAATCCGGAAATTTTGTTTTCCGGAATCGGAAAATTTACTTTCCGGAATTCGGAAAAAATCCGGAATTCGGAAAAATTCCGGATTTCGGAAAAATTCCGGAATTCGGAAAAATTCCGGAATTCAGAAAAATTCCGGAATTCAGAAAAAATCCGGAATTCAGAAAAATTCCGGAATTCGGAAAAAATCCGGAATTCGGAAAAAATCCGGAATTCGGAAAAATTCCGGATTTCGGAAAAATTCCGGATTTCGGAAAAAATCCGGATTTCGGAAAAATTCCGGAATTCAGAAAAATTCCGGATTTCGGAAAAATTCCGGATTTCGGAAAAATTCCGGATTTCGGAAAAATTCCGGATTTCGGAAAAATTCCGGATTTCGGAAAATATCCGGATTTTGGAAAAATTCCGACATTCGGAAAAAATCCGGAATTTTTCCGATTTTACTGGATAAAAATTCTGGAATTGGCCATCCCTAGCTAGTAGCTGTTAAAAGAAAAACACAATAATGAATATATATACTGTATTAGTTTCTTGTAGTTGGATATGTCTTTATCACTTACGTAGACAATTGCTGCTGCAGTTATTTACTGCTTTATGAGGAAGGTCTTATTTTCACACACAAAAAAGTCGCCGGTATGTCTGAAACATTATCGCGTTCCCACCTGCAGCTGCTCCAAAGCACTGCAAACTACTTTTTAACCAGACGAAAGGCAGTGAAGGAAAAGAAATATCAACAAATATTGTAATAACATTCGCTTATTGTCAACATACCTATGTACAGTAAATACAAATTTATAATTTTTCACTTTACGAAGTATACAATGTAACTGTTCAATAATTAACATAAGTAGACATTCATTAATTTATATTAATATAATAATTAATAAAACTAATAAGCGGGTGATTGATGACTCAGTGGTAGAGTTTTCATCTATGGTATTCTAACCCAGGACATGTGGGTTTTGGATGGCTAATTTTGTGTTCGAAAATTTTCCCGGTGGTACTCTTGGTTCCCTTTCTTGTATTTGTTCCATCATCACTCATTAAAGAATTTAGTTTATCGAAACTCTATAGCCATATATTCATTCTGTCCGTCAGTGAAACAAACAGTCTCAAGAACTATCTGATGGATTACCATCAATTTTGCCCACGATGTACAGAGTCAATAGTTAAGAATCGAGTTCCCTGAAGAATGTAATATTCAAACCGGAAGCGGTACAAATCAACCATTTCCTGTTTTAACGTTAATCATTATATAGTAAATATGGTAATAGATAGCGAGAAGCGGTTTCCAGTAATCGACATATATAACATTCATGTAGATAGAATGTTACCCAATTTGTGCATCTGCTGAAAATAATGAGCTTATGTTAGGTATTTACAGAACACTTTCCGCTTTAGAAAATGCGTGCTTGGTAAAGAATGTAGAGAATTAGCTGAGTCAGGCACGTAGCTAGAATATGGTAATACGAAGGGGGGTCTGTCACGAAATACTGTGGTTAATTACCTGGGGCTCAATCATTCTAAAATATTTTATTGACAACATATATTGGTTCGTTTAGAGAAGATTTCTAATGAGGGGATGATATGAAATACTGTGGTTACACACCAGGGGCTCGATCAATCTAAATATTTACTGACAACATGCCCATATTGATTGGTTAGGACAATAAAATGAGGATATGTTAGTAAGTATTTTAATAAGAAGCTATGAAGAAATCTCGAGCAAAAGAATATAAGAAAGTATTGAAAAAGATATAGTCTTCCGAGGTCATTCGAACGGTGTCGAGAATTTTGCGCCTGGGAAATTTGCGCCCTACCTCAAGAACAGGGAAAATTACGCCTGCGATGTACCTCCACCGGGAAGTTTGAGCCCTGCGAAATAAAAGAACCTATTCGAGCTTACGCATTTGCTCGGAGGGGCTGACATTACAGCATAAACAATCCTCCCCCCCCCCCACAGCCATGCCATTTGTGATTTATTTTCATTGTGGCTATATAAGGGGAGAATAAACTTCAATATAAGCCAAAATAACACAACGGATCAACGCAATCACTGCTTCTTCCAGAGATGATTTTGGGGGAACCCTGGCCTCCCCAGAGCTCTCAGAGTGCCCCCTCAGAGACCAAAATAATACGTTTATAATATAATAATAAATAGAATAGTACCAGCACTGACCCCCCTCCGGAATACTAAGTGTGCCCCCCGGAACATTTTTTCTGAAAGAACGACTGAACGCAATTGTGTGTTTGAAGTGTAATTCCAGCAAGTAAACACATTGTACATAATTTTCTTGATAATATTACTGAACTGATTTTACATTCACTTTACATTTTCTTTTCTATATTTTGTGTCCTGAAAAGCCAAACAACTCGCAAGAATTGTGAACAGAAATATCTGGGTAGAGCCAAACAGCCTTTTGTAGATTAAATTATACTCTTTGATTATATTAATAAATAATTATATATCAGTCATTTATACTTTTATTGTAAATTTTGTAGTATAATGAAAAATTGTATTTGTATGGATTGCCCTTTAGTGAACTAAAATTGTATTTTTTTGATTTGTTCGGAATATTATAACGGATGGAGTAATTCACTGAGACGATGAGAGACAAGCCTAATTCAAGTGTGAGTGGAAGTTACTTTTCACAATACAGAAATAAGTTGAATTGTAGGGCGCAAACATCCCAGTGCAAATATATAGCCGGCGCATTTCCCCCTCTTTTTGGGGTAGGACGCAAACATCCCAGAGCAAATATATTGCGGGCGCATTTTTCCCTATTTTTGTGGTAGGGCGCAAATTTCCCGGGCGCAAAATTCTCGCATTCAAGGAAAATATAATGTCCGTGAAGTTGACAAGCCACTTATGTCAGACCCCAATTTCGACTTTAAACGTCGCTAGTGCTACGTTAGTGTTCGATAGTGACGCAAATTGTTAGTACTCCACAGATAAAGTGTGCTTTTTAAATCATGGATATAGGTCTTCTAACTGCATGCCAACACGCCCACTTCTAAGAATCATCTCAAAAATAAGGTTAACCATTAGAGTAAGTAAGTGCTCATTAGTGCCATTAATATTAACGTTAATACCTCCATCGTACGGCCCTTGGAGTAATAATATGACTTTAACAACTTTATACATCAGGCTCACCTTATTAAAATTAGCCAAATGAACATGATAACACCACGCGAACATAATGCGCAATGTGGATGTCCCCTGACGTGCCCAAGTTAGTTACTTTTTTTTTTCAACTATTGTTTATCTATTATTTATTGCTAGTCTGCAGAGTAGTCCTTACATTAATATGCCATTGTCCTTGATAATCATTGCGTACAGTATTTACAAGCAGTTTGTTATCACTGTTAGAAGATATCAAAAAACAACAGATAAAATCTACCACTTAACGGTTCATATTTTTCTTTTACAGTACATCAACGATTGATAATAATAATAATAATAATAATAATAATAATAATAATAATAATAATAATAATAATAATAATAATAATAATAATAAGACTATTCCAGCATAAAAGTTATCAATTGCATCACACTGGCAACAAGCGACGCATATTTTAACTTCATAAAAATTCGTTTCTCACGGTTTTCTGGAGAACTACATATGATAACATCTTCATTATGTCAAGTTGTTTATCTCAGTGTGATATATGTCTTACCTCTGGACAATATCATAGTAAAACAAAAATTAAATATTAGGAGTACATCGTACTTTTGGGCTACATCTCATTAACTATGGAAAAATTTAGTAGTGTATACTTTAGGATGTAAGTTTCAGCTTAACTTGCATCATACATTCTTAGGATTACAAAAAGGAAATTTGTTCGTTTGCATTTGAACAAAATTCTTAGGATTACAAAAAGAAAAAAATATTTTTTCCGAATTCCGGAATTTTTCCGAATTACGGAATTTCCCCGATTTTACTTTCCGGATTCCGGAAAGTAAAAATTCCGGAATTGGCCATCCCTAATTGAGATTGAAAGTTGTTTATTTATTGTATTCCTTAAACTTCAGCTCCCGGCACGAATAAGCAATCCAAAGAATTACTTGCAGACCCGAGTAAGCAGTAGAAGTATGAAACAATAACGTTAGAGGCTTATGCTAGTGATGGTATAAAGCAGTGATCCGCAACCGGGTTATATGCCGGTTAGGCTAAAGGAGACGGTGAGTATGAGAAATGAATGAAGAAAGTGGGAGGAAACGGGATAACCCCGAGAAAACCCACGAGCACGGTGTTTGTCCACCACAAAGTCCACACGGCGCGAGCTGGGATCGAACCAGGGACCGCAAGCACCGGAGGTGAAGCTCTACCACTGAGCCACCGCGCCCCCATTTAGTAATTTAGTAATTTATGTTGTGCCGCGAGGAGCAAAAGGTTGCGGATCACTGGTGAAAATAACTCGCAACAACTAATCAGTTTTAATGTCAAGGAACGAAAGGAAAACAAACAAGATTGAAAATTGCTTGAAACAAAATAGATTGAAGAACTAATAATAATATATGTGGATTTTACATCTTTGGGTATACATTGTCGCTGGATAAAGGTTTGTTGAACGTTACAGCTTTCGACCCGGGTGCTCAACGGTTTGAGTACATCGGGCCAGTTGTGGAGCTGGGCATCAATTTAGGGGAAAAAATGAAAATACAGCGGCGTTTGGAAGCTTCAGATTTTACAAATGTGTTAACTTTTTTTCACTAAAATTAGATACCAAAAAAATAAGTTTTCTAGTCGGAAATACACAGTAACAAGTAGTTGTAATATAAATTCAAAATTTTATTGCTTTTCCATTTATATGGAAATTTTGAGAATATCCTTGTGGCCCGTGCACTAGGATTTGGGCATGTCTGGCTTATCATTAAATTAAATGTCTCTGTTGTATTAAGCGTAGTTCGGGACATGTATAAGGGATCAACGAATTTAAGAAAGGCTATCAACCTCGTGCCTATATATTAAAGAAAGCTGACGGAACAGTTCTCACGGACACAGATAGCATCTTAAATAGATGGAAAGATTTCTTTGACGAATTGCTTAACACGCAGCCAAAAACTAATGTGCATGGAGAAAGGGAAATACACACCGCAGAACCATATATCCCAGAACCTAGCCGAATAGAAGTAGAAATCGCTATAAAGAAATTAAAGAAACACAATCTCCGGGTGTAGAGGAAATTCCGTCTGAGCTATTTTTAGCTGGAGGCGAAAAGTTGTGGAACAAGATACACAAACTCATTCTCCTTAACTGGAACAAGGAAGAATTGCCACGAGAATGGAAAGAATCAATCATTGTTCCAATTCACAAGAAAGGCGACAAACCCGACTGTAACAATTATCGAGGCATTTCTCTTCTGTCAACATCCTATAAAATCCTCTCAAACATTCTATTAGCAAGATTGACCCCATACGCAGATTAAATTATTGGAGATTATCAGTGCAGATTTAGACGAAATCGATCAACTATCGACCAAATATTTATCATTCGCCAAATTCTCGAAAAAAAGTGGGAATACAATACCCCGGCACATCAACTCTTTATTGATTTTAGAAAGGCTGACGACTGGGTTAGGAGAGAAACATTGCACAACATTCTTACAGAATTTGGAATACCAAAGAAGCTAATTAGATTAATTAAGATATGTTTAAATGAATCCCAAAGTAAAGTACGGATAGGAAAATTTTTGTACACGAGCTTTCACGTCGAGAATGGCCTGAAACAAGGAGATGTGTTGTCGCCCTTATTATTCAACTTTGTCCTGAAATACGCTATAAGGAAAATCAAAGATAGCAACCAGGGCCTAGAGTTGAATGGGATTCAACAGGTTATGGCGTATGCTGATGATGTAAATTTAATAGGGGATGATAGGAGAACAATAGAAAGAAATGCAGAGGTCTTATTAAACCCTTGTAGGGACATGGGTTGGAAGTAAATGTAGAGAAAACTACATGGAAGAAGGAAAAATACGTGGAAGTTCGTCGGAATCGTAATACGGCAAATTATGGATGCGTTAAAATATCAAATAATACTTTTGATAAAGTGGATACTTTCAAATACCTGGGATCAATATTAACAGGCGAAAACCATATTCACGAAGAAATTAAATGTCGACTAAAAGCAGAGAATTCGTGTTATTATTCAGTACAATATATCCTGTCGTCGCGAATTCTATCGAGGAATTTGAAGCTTAAAATATATAAAACGATAATCATGCCTGTTGTTCTGTATGGTTGTGAAACATGGTCGCTGCTCGGAAGAAAGAACATAGATTGAAAGTATTTGAGAACAAAATCCTAAGACGAATATTCCAAGAGAAACGCGAATGGGGAATGGCGGAAACTTCATAACGAGGAAGTACATAATTTATACGGTTTACCCAACATTCTTACGGTCATCAAGTATAGGAGGCTCAGGTGGGCAGGTCATGTAGCCAGGATGGAAGAAAATAGGAACGTTTTCAAAATCTTAACTGGAAGACCAACCGGAAAACGACCATTAGGAAGACCTAGGCGCAGATGGGAGGACAATATTAAGATGGATCTCTCAGAGATTGGAATACAAAGTAGAAACTGGATGCAGTTAGCTAAGGATAGAAGTCAGTGGAGAGCTTTTATGAACGCGGCATTGAACCTCCGGGTTCCATAGGCCATAGAGTTAGTTAGTTATATGTATTTCCGTAATCACGAACTCGTCTTTAGAAAAGATGTCCTCGATTGGGTAAATAAAAATCTGGTAACCCTACCACTAGATATTTTTTTCCGCATGAAATGAAAACAAGTTGTTTAATATATTCAATCTAGGAGCTTACATATCGATTGAAAGAGAAATGTAGAGTCATATCAATATACCAGGGAAGCAAGAAAGTTCGTGCGCTTTTGAACCACTCCCGCTTCCATTTGGCTGCTGCGGCGACATCTGTCCCCGTAGCATGAAAGTTTTGACTGTTTGGGAAAGCTTATTCATTGACGCATCAGCCACGGTGAATATAACAACGCATTTGTCAGTGTAGGGTGTAAAAATCGCTCGTGATCATGTCAGTGTCAAATGAAGTTTTTAGAGCTTGTTTGCTTTACGAGTTTAAATTGGGGACAAATGGTGCAGAAGCAGCTAGAAAAATATGTGTTACGCTCGGAGAGGGTGTAATAAGTAAATGTACAGCACAAAAATGGTTCCAGACCTTTTCAACTGGTGACGAGACCTTTCAAGATAAGCCTCGCTCTCGGAGGCCTAAATCAGTGGATATGGACCACCTGAAGGCCTCTATTGAAGATTATTCCAGTCAAACATGTGAGGAACTTGCTCACCGATTCGAGGTAAGCAGGAAAATTATTCGGGTAAGTCTGCATCAGTTGGGGAAGACCTGTAAACTGGGTCAGTGGGTCTCTCACGAGCTGACCGCTATGAGCCAAGTTCTAAGACTGAATATCTGTTCATTTTTGTTGACGAGACACAAAATCTGTCCAATTTTGGACCGTATAATAACTTGTGACGAGAAGTGGGTCATGTATGACAATAAAAAACGGTCATACCATTGGCTATCACCGAATGATCCGAAGCCTTTGACTGCAAAACCGAACATCCATCAACACAAGGTTTTGCTCTGTGTTTGGTGGACTACAAACGGTATCGTGCACTACAAATTCTTGGAACGTGGTAAGACAATTACCAAAGATGTGTACTCATCACAACTGAGAACGGTAGCCACCAAACTGACCCAGAAACAGCCAGCATTAGTGAACAAAAGAGGTGTGCTCTATAACCAGGACAACGCGCGCCCTCACACCGCAAAACAGGCGCTGGAAGTAATCTCAGAACTTGGTTGGGAGCTTGTGTCTCATCCTCCCTACTCCCCAGATGTCGCCCCTTCGGATTGCCATTTATTCTTGGCCATAGACAACTTTATGCGTGGCAGGCAGTTCAAGACTGAACAAGACGTCAAAAATGCAGTTGCTGAGTTTTCCGAGTCTCGGGAACAAATATTCTACAAAACTGGCATTTACAAGCTTGTTGAGCGCTGGGAGAAGGTTGTAGAAGCAAATGGAGGCTATTTTGCCGAATAAACAAACCGTTAAAACCCTGTAATTGACAGTTTTCTTCCATAGTATAAAAGCGCACGAACTTTCTTGCTTCCCTGGTAGTTAACAGCAGACGGAACGTTCAGTCGCCAAGTAACGAGATAAGACAAATAAGAAATAAACTTTACTAGCAAATTTCAGCGTGAGAAATTGTCTACGAATAAAAAGATGTTTGTCATATATTGTAGTATTTCACGATTTTTTTTTTTTTTTATTTGCAATGATTTGACGATGAATTTCACGTAAATTGGTTTTCCTTATCATGTGAACGCCTAAAGAAATTCTTTCACACAGAAGGAAGCAATGGTCCCAAAATGTTGCCATGTTATACTTCCGAAGGCTTCGAACCAAGGAAAGTCACATGACACACACTGCTAATAGAAAGAAGATAAGATGTTAACATATTTTTATCTTTTTCTCTCTATAAATGTCCACAATACGTGAATAAAATTACAAATAAAACGGAGATTTTATTTTGTCAGAAGTGTGGGAAAGAACTAAAGTTATTGTTTATTACCACACTTCGGTGGGAAATTTAAAAATTGCCTATCGCCCCCAAACTTTGCAAGAATTTAAATTAATGAATTTTGGTACAACTTGTTTTGTTATCTTTCAATGAAAGTATAAGAGTTTGCTTTCCCATGGGACGGTTCTCTATCGGGAATTTACCTTGAAGAGTTTCTTACCAGAACATTATGTGAAATTTGCGCCAGACTGGATCACACGACGTCTTGAAAACACCCTGTTCTCACGTTTAGGGAATATATATGAATTGGAAGAAAAAGTTTAACTCAATCGTGCAGCTAATTTTGACCAATTATAAAGAGCAGGCTCTTGGTTAGAGTTGAAAGAACAGTAGTTCTAATAGTGTATACTCGCTTTGACATGTATAGTTGCGTCCGCGGCAAAGTGTCGACTAGTCGTTGATTTGTTCTCGACAAAAAAACGAATTTTCAATGCTGAAGATTTAATTTGGTTACTGGCATAGTCGTAATGGGTCGATCTGAAGTGTGGAAATATTTTAAAAAAACACATAATGGTGCCCAATGTAAATATTGTGGAAGAGTGATGAGAAGCGGAAGTAGTACAGGAGGTTTGTGGCATCATGTAAATAGCAAACACCCAACAATCCCGACAGCTCGTGGAGAGCAAGAGGAAAGTAATAATACCGATGAACCTGGACCAACTGCAATCCCAGGACCATCATCTACCAATCTACAAGAAAATCAACAAGAAGACAGTTTGAGGTAAGAATTTCATTTTCTAGTAGGCCTTAGTATACTCATGTCCAAAATGATTGTCGTGAAAGAATATAATTTGATAATGATTTTGCAGGGTACTTTTAATACTGATACTATGTGTATAATCGAGAATTGTAGATTTGTGGTAAATTTCATAGGAAAAGAATTATAAAAACGAAAATTAGAATGAGAAAACAAAATGTTATAACGATAACCCTTTTTTGGTTTCGTTTTTAGTACTGATTCTAATATTACATTATCTTATCGAGCCACAATGAATAAACTAAATTGACATAATATACAAATGTCGTTTATTCTTATATTCTTTTTATATAATAATCTTCGCGATCCTTTTAGAAAATAGTATGGATTGAGTATAGCCCGCTCCCCCCAGTGATTTTTAACGAATCATAGTGATTCTAACGATTCATATTAGTTCATAATGAATCGGAATCGCATGTTATAAAGATTTAAGATGTAAATCTTGTGGTAAGGTAGATTTAGTATAATTAGTAGTAGTAGTAGTAGTAGTAGTAGTAGTAGTAGTAGTAGTAGTAGTAGCAGTAGTAGTAGTGGTAGTTAGTACCAATAATAGTAGTAGTAGTGGTAGTTAGTACCAATAATAGTAGTAGTAGTAGTAGGAACGGGTTAGAAGCCCCGCAGGGGTTGGTTGGGTTCTGTTCTCGATATAAGTAGTAGTAGTAGTAATAGTAATAGTAGTAATAGTAATAGTAGTAGCAGTAGTAGTAGTAGTAGTGACTCTTCCAGTTCCGGTGACAAAGAACTGGGGGAGCGGGCTATACACAAGCCAGTAGTATTTATCATGTCTTACCTTGCTTATGTTTTTTTTTATAGTAACCTATAAATACAACGTCATGGTGATTTATTTTTTTAAAAAATAAACAACAAAACATACATTGATTTACAATAAGATAGCTTTCTCTCCTTTTTTTCTTCTTTCTAACCTAGCTGGCCAGTGCATATTTACAGAAAGATCACACATTTTGCTCAAAAATAATACAATTAAGAATAGAATACAATATATCGTTGTAATGTTGCTGAATGGACACGAAAGTTTTATTTTCGCTTTATTGTTCTTATTTACTGCTCTTTTGACATAAAATTCTCCACATACCAGTCTTTGCCGATTATACACACACTAACATTATAAGAAATATCGGGCAAATTCGTTATCAAATTATATTCCTACAACATATTTATAGACATGCGACAATAATTTTGGACATGAGTGTACATAATTACGAACAAAATTAACATCCTATTGAATACAAGACACTCCTTACTTTTGTTAGAATAAATTTTAAGAAATAAAGATGTAAGTGAATATTTGCTTTGTCTCGTTGTAATTCTGAGAATATACAAAGTACGTACTGAGTAAAAAAAATAAACAAATAAATATAACCCTTCCTGACCAAAGCAAAGCAAAACACATATATTAATAATAAGTTGTATTAAAGTTATGGTAATTAGTGTTTTATATGTGAATTTTCTTGAGGGGGTAAAAGACCAACTGAGTCCTTAACGAATACTTTTTTCGTGAATCATATATAAATCCTTCAAATTCTGATTTGTAAATTATTATTATTATTATTATTATTATTATTATTATTATTATTATTATTATTATTATTTTGACATTCAAACGATATTTTTAGAATTTTTAGTAGGATTATTTACACCGGTTTTAATGAGATTTCATCTCTTTTTTGATCTCACCATTTTTGGATCCTACATGATGTCGAATCTACGGATCGTTATAGCTAAACCTAGAATTTCTAGGATGGTGAGTGGAATATTATTCCCAGACTGGGAAAACAGTAATTAAGTTAGTGCTAGGGAAGAGAAACCAGGAAAGGAGAAATTTACCTGGGTTTCCCATATAACTAAATCATTGCCTTTAATGTGTGAGACAACATATCCAAAATATAATACAAGTTATTAGTGAACATGTTTTGCTCTGCTTCAGTCAGAAAGTTTTATTTTATGCAGTTCATATGTGCTGTAGTTACTTACGTGGTTTATTTAGTACTGTAATTTAACTGTTATTCTTCTATATAATAGTATCTTTATTAACCTGCTTTCTATTCTTCTTTATGAAAATACTGTATTACAATATACTATCAAATTTTAGAATAGAAATTAGCAAATATAGGGGTTCTTATTTTTGAATATGAGGTTATCGACCGTATGTGCTCGCGTTTAGTCGAGAAACTTAGTCGAGTAGGGTCAGAATCACTCGCTCTAAGTATCATGGGTTCCAATCACACTTCGGGCATGTTTGTTTTCAACTGTCCTCATTTTACTTGTGTGTGTTGTGTTGTAAAAGTTCCGATATAATCCATGAAAAGCATTCAATTGGTTAAAATTGGAACTTTAATGTGATAAGGGTGGTTTCCTTTGAAAAACAAGAATGGTTGTCGTGCATACCTATGGTATGTTCAATCTCTGGTGCCAAGTTCGATTCCTGGCGAGGCCTAACTTTCGATATTGACTCATCATTGTGAAAGAAAATGGTTAGCTAGTTAAATAAAAAGCTAGAGGATTCTCGTCAAGAAAGCCGGTGTTAAGGACGTTCGTTGTTTTCGAGCTGTCCACGCATGGTCCTGGCTAAGGAAAGTTCGCCGTAGGCTCAAACTTTCACAGGTTGTCGAACCAGAAGTTAAGTTTAGATTTTCTATTTATTTATTTATTTATTTTTTTTTTTACTATCTTGGCTTGTAAAGTAATGTTCGTAATAGAAATCACTCATGAATAATGCGTTTATTGAGATTTCTTTCTCACAGTTAAAAGAAATAATTGACCTCTAAATATAAAGTACTCTATGAATACGATATGTATTATGTTATATAAAAGTAATAAACCGAAGACTTGAAAGTGCATATTACACACTAGTAGATTTGTTCATTTTCAAATACAAGGTAATTATTCAAAATGAAAAAAACTATGATCCAGTCAGTCCTATATGATGATATTTTTCACTGTTTGAGAACTTGAAAGAAAAACATCACAATTTCAAAGTATTACCGTGGTTATGAGTTACTGAAGTACGAGAAATTCTGATATGACTCTATAATAGTAAAATTATCCATTTTTGTTGTGCCCGACTCCCAGTTATGTGTACTGGTTTCCCCTTTGACGTGTGGTTTTAGTGTAATTCCAAAACCTCAGTTGTATCTGAAAAATTAATAAGAATACGTTTTATCTCTTGGAATGAAGAGAGCTTCGTACCGTCATTGTTGCATAAAGTTATAGTGCATAGCAACAAATTCTATCTAGTTGCAGCACATTAAATTCTAAATTGTCGTGTAGTTTGTAAAAATAGGAATAATAATGAATTATAACATTAAGTATTCTTAGATTTTGAATAACTTCGGTAGACATATCGAGGGCACAGTGGCTCAGTGGTAGAGTGCTTACCTCTGGTGCTTGGGGTCAATGCTCGGGGTTGTCTCACCCGTTTCCTCCCTCTTTCTCATTCTATCAATTCTTCGATCATCATTCACTTGCTTTAATCATCGTCTCCCATAGCCTAAAGAGTATAATCGTGGGACGTTACACTCAAAGATTTCATTTATTTTTTTCATTTTTTTACACATGTCATTCTTTTTCACTACATAATTATACTTACCGTATGCTACTTTCCTGACTGTGTACCCTTTCTACATGTTATGCACGTATTTTGTATTATACAACAGAAAATCGTAAATGCTGTTTGGTAAAATATATAGATGGTTGGTTGGGAACATCTATATCGGTGGTGAAAAACTAGTTAACTATATAGCTGAAGGAGTTCAATGGTTCATCGCCACAGAAACAAAGAATTACATTAGATTCCATACAATACGAACTATTAAAACTTAGTGCCCAAGCGTCTGTTTCCACAGCCTTACTCACTAGAAGACTGGCCACGCCACGACTTTATTTATGTGATCAACATAATATCTCTTTTTTTTATTAGTATGAAATTCAGTAATAAATAGATTCTGTAAAGTTCCGTTTTGCGTTATTCCTATATTCACTTGTATTTTCGTCTTTTTAGTACTCAATATTTTCCCAGAAGTTTTTCCTGAAACTCTTTAGTATTTGTTCTATGTTCATCAATAACAAACTTTTCATATAATACTATAAGTAGATAGGGCTTTCATAAATTTTAAATTATAATCAATGAAATGAAATGAAATCTTTGAGTTTTACGTCCCACGGTTACGCCAGTTAGGCTAAAGGAGACGGTGATGATGAAAAATGAATGAAATGGTGGAATGAAGAAAGTGAGAGAAAACGGGAGAACCCTGAGGAAACCCACACACATGGTGTTTGTCCACCATAAATTTCACTTGGCGTATATAAAACTAAGTTCTAGAGCGACTGTATATTCATATGCGACGTATAGAAATATAACATGCCACACATCAGCAGGTCACAAATACAAAATTTCAAATTAATAGTTTTGGTATTCACATCCAGATCATGGAGTGCTTTACCTTCAGTATTAAGAGAAATTAAATAATTTAATATATTCAAAAAAGAGCTGAAAGCGTATTAAGTACATATACGTACAGGAGTTAAGCTCAAGCACATTTGATACCTTATGCATTGCGTAGTTTAAACTACCGCATCACAGAATTAGATATCTCATTGTCTGTATTTTATGTGTGCGTTCTTTTGTTTTATACGTTGAACCTATAAGATTATTTTCAATTCAGTTCAATTCAATAAAATGAGTACCATCTGCAGCAGATAGAATAGGCAATTCCTTAAAGAAAAAAGTGGTAGGAAGCAGTGTTGGGTAAGTTACTTGTAAAAATGTAACGCGTTACAAGTTACTTTACTTTCTCTTAAAATGTAACCCGTTAGTAACGCGTTACTTGCCCCAAAAAAGTAACTGTCACTTTACCTCGAAAGTAACGCGTTACTTTTAGGTCCGAAATTTTAAAAATGTGAAAAAAATTATGACTTCAATTTTCCGTGCTAATATTACTACCGCTATTATTATTATTATTATTATTATTATTATTATTATTATTATTATTATTATTATTATTATTATTATTATTGCACGTCCTGAATCGCTTTATGTAAATGCAAGGACAAATTTTTACTTGATATATGAACATTTTCATATAATATTTGATAAAATGCCATACTGCGTTACTCGTAGGGATGGACACGAGCAAGTTTACTTTGAAACTCGATTCGACAAGAAACAAACATCTTTGAGCTCGACCCGAGAACTCGTCTCGAAAAATTTCCCCCAACTCGACTCGAATTAGGGTCGAGTTTCGAGTCGAGTCAAGCCAAATCCGGTGTGTAGTTTCGAGTACTCTCTTCAAGTATATTACATTGACAATATAAGTATTATCAGTGACACTACTACTACTACTACTACTACAACTTATTATTATTATTATTATTATTATTATTATTATTATAACAACACTACATATAAAAATAAAAGATAGGCGTTTTGTATTTGAATACTAAAAAACTAGTTGATTGCCAACATCGGTAGTGTGAAGTCTAAGAGTCAAGGACATTGATCACGAGCTTCTAAATTCGGGTTGAGGGTCTAGGTTGAGTATTCGGGCTCGAGCCAAACACTGTTAAAAGTTATAGGGCACTGGCCAAATATCTTCAAAACTGCTTGTCCCGGGTTTAGAATTGTCAACGACTGGAGCAGCTCGGCTCACAGCTCATTCACTATCGACCCGAACCGAGAAGTGAGCCGAGCCAACAGCTCACCCAACCGACTCAGCTAGAGCCCTCGGCTCAGTTGAGCCGAACAGAGAAGATGGCTCATCCCTACCAAGCTAGCTCGAGCCGATGGTTCACCCCAAGTTAGCCGGCTCGAGCCATCTTCTCAGTTGAGCCGAGCCGAGCTGAGCTTGTTATAAAAAAATCTCTTGTGGTCTCGCTATCGAGACGAGACGAGATGCGAGCAGTGTCCCCTCTCGTTAGCAACACTAAAAGTATTCCATATTACTGTTTAGCTTTCATTTCTCATGGTTTTCGTTTTCCAGTGTAATCAGGCCATGATTTCAAGATGAGTTAAAACGAACGAGCCATTTATCAAACTCGACTGGACTCGAAACTCGACGCGAAAAGTTGAATTGGCTCGGAACTCGACACGAGGATATTACCTTTGACTTGACTCGAAACTCGACTTGAATTCGGGTCGAGTCGAGTTTTAGCTTGACTCGTGCTCATCCCTCCGCGTTAGAAAAAATGGTTGCTTATTATTATTCTGCTAAACTAATTATATAATAATAACAATGTTGTTATGTAAAATTAAAAATACAGAATATAGAGAAACATTACACTGCAACTAATAAAATGAGAACACATGAACTGGGAGTGAATCAAAACTTGCCTGTAGCTCTAAAATCGATACATGCTTTTTAAAGCTAGTTTCAAACTCTATAATCAACGGGACTCAGGATAAGCAAACTGAACTGAAAGAACTCCAATTTACATACCATCAGCAAACTATTTTCTAGTAATAACGTAGGCCTGCTCATTAGAACACAGTTTATTCATATTAACCCCTTACTGTAAATCGTTAATTATGGCACCCTAGTTGCTGATAAATACTGTCCGCCGGGGCACTTCAGACACTTTACTTTTAAATTCTGTCCACCATCATCCTCAGCTTTTAAGTAAAAAGTACTCTTTCAAATGTTCGAACGGTAAAATATTTTCGTTCTCCATCTTTATAAAAACAACACCAATCAAAATAAAATAAACTACCGGTATCATTGCACTCCTTGTTCACTCACTGGGTGTATTGATTTGGAGCTGTCAAAATCTACGACAAAATCTTCCAGGTGCTTGCCATCAATTCACGTGATTTCCCTAAAGCTGTCCTCATCTTCAAAACACAGCAAGTGGCACTATGAACTTATCTCTTTCTTTGTGTGTCTGTGACTGTAGATCACTGACATACGTAGTTCATGCTCGATAGTTTTATTCTGATAAATTCACTTACAGGAAAGAAATATTTGTTTCCGAAAAAACATACGGTACATATTTTGTAGATACTCATCCGAAATGTAACGCGAAAAAAGTAACGCAAACTAGGTACGTTACTAAAAAATTTGTAACGCGTTAGCGTTACAGTTACTTTGGAAAAAATGTAACGCGTTACTAGGAAACGTTACTTAAAAAGTAACGCGTTACTTGCGTTACGTTACTTCCCAAGACTGGTAAGAAGTTCTATCTCATAAATTGCATATTTGCTTTCTGTTGGTGTTTGTGTATGAGATGCAGAAGATTTCTCACAGTGTCGTCAACACATTTCTTGAAAAGAGTACCGTGAGATTGGTTGATCACATTCTTTACAACCTAATTGAAAACGTTGGTATGGAAATGGATAGTACTGTGTAGCTAAAATAATGCCTTCAAGTGTATTATTATTATTATTATTATTATTATTATTATTATTATTATTATTATTATTATTATTTTGCTTAAATGCTTCTCCTAGCTGATAGTGGAGTACCCTTTTTAGCAAGTGAATACCTTATCTCCGTTATTATCTTGTATAGAATATCCTATTAAGAAAATTAGAAGTAACAACAAAAGACTATCATTAAATGCTCACAATAGTTACTTAAATATACGGACGATATAGACTTAGTAGGGGATACAAAATAAATACTACAGTGTTAGCAAATAGGAATGAAATTAACAAAAAAGTAAATAGTAAATTAATAGCAGGTAGAGGCGTAGCGTGATCGAAGGTTTTTTTTTGGAGGGATGGGATAACCATATACGTATATACGAATGAAAAATTTTTAGGTATTAGAAATAATCTTGAAATCACTATACACACAACATTGCGATAATATTTAGATTAAGAGATATGTGCTTCTGCCAAGACATAAAATTTGCATTTATTTAGGGAACATACTTTTTTGCATTAATAGCTTCTACCTATTTACTCAGTCCTGGGTAGTCCTACTTATTATAATTTAATACGTTTGAAATACGTTCAGCATATTACTGTAAGACCATTCATTTTAATTACGAAAAGTAACTGTGATGTTATTTGATTTTTTTAAAAAAATCATTCTTTTGAGATAGTATATAGCAATCTTTTATTTGTTGTGGTTTCCTCCTTCCAGG
This sequence comes from Thermobia domestica, assembly GCF_964235325.1. Lineage (NCBI taxonomy): Eukaryota > Metazoa > Arthropoda > Insecta > Zygentoma > Lepismatidae > Thermobia > Thermobia domestica. The sequence goes on along the minus strand of NC_137460.1, from coordinate 161,439,533 downwards.
CTGTTTCGGCTCTCTATGGGCATTCAATCTCAATTAAACAACAATCAAATATTTAAATTTACCATCAAATATATGGGTTGTCATATTTTCAAATGAAAACTACTAGACTTATCAGGGTAGATAAATATTTATTCAGATAATAAAGTAAATCGTAGTAATTCGACGAAATTCTTTAAGGCCAAAAAAAAAAAAAAAAAAAAAAAAAAAAAGATTCGGAACTCTTTCACTTCAGAGCCCTGTCCCTTAAGTTAGATGATCATCACTCAGACTACAGACTCCTATAACTTTACTTAGTTAGACTCCACCGATCCGTCATTCCCTCACAGTTTCATCTGAGGCCTACCTCTATCAGGAAAGCCTGACTACAACTTTCCGTCTTTAAACGTAAGAGATCTGTTTGTCAATGGACATCACTTAGCTCAACGACAGATTCTCTTTCTCTAAAGAGAAAACCATCACTTAGGTTTCTCTGGCGGTAAAAAAAAAAAAAAAAAATCTAAAGAAAAAACTTTAAAATGTTTTCTGCTTCCGAGGTTAAAAAAAATTATAACCTACTTCTCCTAACTAGAAGATAATGGGAATCACTTATCCCAATAAGCTATCATTTAAGCTTATAACCTGGCTAGCTAAATGTCATCAAAACTTGGTCATCACTCAGACTGAAGGAAGTCACTTATTCCTTGCTCTGACCATCACTTAGGCCAGTCCCTACTTATTTCATTAAAATATCAGAAAATTCTAATGCCATCACTCAGGCTCCAAAGAAATAATTTATTCTCTGTCATCGGCCATCATTCAGACTGTTCCCTACAAGATAGGAAAGTTAAAAAAAAAAAAAAAAAAAAAAAAAAACCGAGGCAGGACCTTAATAACGCAGGTCGGCTCTAACAGCCATAGTCATCCAGCAGTATATCCCTATGCGGCAAGAGACTTCCTTTTATATGGTCGATGACTCTTCCCCTTTTTAGTTTACTTAATTTTATTTTCGCTTAAAAATCTGCAAAAAAAATCTTTTGAAAAACGAGCAACCGTCACAAGCCTCTGGAAAATTCCATCGATCACTATAAGAAAACCTATATAGAAAAAACTTGAATATTGAGTTCGTTAAATAAAGCTGAAAAGAAATCCAAGCTAGAGTACACAGCTTAAGCAGATATACACATATAAATAAGCAATAACAAAGATGAAATTATAAATATATATAACACATAATACGTGTATATGTAATTAAATATATGTCTGGCCAGACTTACCTTTATCAATAACAACATTATATACACTTGTACACTAATTCTTTATTCACAAAAAATTAAACACAGTAAGGGCAAATCCTCGTCCTTACATATTTTAGGTGTTTTATAAATATTTATTTATTTTAATTCTGAAATGCTGATCAAGATTTTTAAAGCAAAGGTCAAATGTGAAATATACTTACTACAAAAGTCTTGCTACAAAAGTTTTATTGGGTTTCCAGTATTTAAAAAATGTTATTTCAATAAAGGGAAGAATTACAGATAACATTTTAGATGCTTTAGAGTTAAAGAAAGAAATATTAATCATTTTATTACGCTGCGTCTATGATTCTGTGCCTTGAATTTTGTCCGTTTTGGCAGAATTTTCCTTGGGCTTTGTCCTCTTGGATTCTCTTCTGCATTCCTAAATCTGTTTAGTGTTTCTAACAGATTATGTATGAAAAATAACTCTATCTTTAAGTTTCATCATATATTTTGGCTGTTATTCTACTTGTTCTTCTCGGAAAAATGATTAGGATACAATTCTGTTATTAGCTGTGTTATTTGCACTTACTTTATTAATGATGAATGTGATTTAAAAAAAAAATACCTGCAGGGAAATTGAAAACTGATTGTTATTAGAAAGCCTTTTGATATTATAACTGAAACGAACACAAAACAAACTTACTTCAGTCTAACATCAAGTCATTCTACAACAAAAATTCATTCGGATTTAAAGAAATTTATTTTCTGCGTGATAAGTACTATACACATCCTATACATACATACACTAACTACATACTATAGCTTACATCCTCAAGATATGTTTGGTCATATGTTAAACAAACAATGCAAGAGGATACATAAGACGGCCCTTAAGAAAGAGTCTTAGTCTTCTACATCATAACTCCTTTTCCGGCATCACCTTGTCAGCTGATTTGTATTCTGTATATAGCAGCAATACAAAATATCAATATCACATGTTGAAATACTTCTATGTTTTTGTAAAGTTGCAATCAAATCAAAAGGTCTAATAATCGAGGAAGAAAGGGATTTATAAGATTTTGTTTCAGTTCGGCACTTTTGAAGGTGAATGGTTGCTGGGTTCACTCTTTTTCTTTTTCCAGATAGATGTGGAACTATTATGACAATGTTGAGGGAAGAACAACTAATATTGTCATGGGGTGACACTCTAAATTAAACAGAAAACTGACAAAAGAAATCCAAATATTTTTACATTTGTGCAACTTTTACAAGAACAAAGAGAAAATAAAGCTACTATGTTAATGTTGGAAGTAGGAAACAAGGAATTAAAGCTTAAATATAGGCGAGTTGAACAGAAAATCACAACACTGAGAAGAAGTCTGGAATTATGTGTAAGATTTGGTGGCTTACGTATATGCAGTTGCATACTGTTCACATTTAGAACAGTGATGATTCTAAATTGTATTGGCTATATTGGTGATATGTGATATTTAGTATTCCTAGTATATGCATTGACAATATAAGTAGCTGGCGTATGACATATTGCATGTAATATAGAATCAGGTATAGAAGACAAATCACCTCATCAGGTTATGCCGAAAAAGGAGTTGTCATGTAGAAGGCCAAGGCTTCTTTTCTTAAAGGGCCGTCTTATGCATCCTCTTGCATTGTTTGTTTAACATGTGGTGAAACATGTTTTGAAAATGTGTACTGTGACACCTTTTAAGTACTGCAGGCCTTAGCATGCTGGAGATAAACTACTGGAAATCCGAATAAATTTTGTTTTAAAATGACTTGATATTAAACCGAGGTAAGTCTGGTTCGTGTTCCTTTCAGTTGCAATGTCAAACGGCTTTCTTGCAACTGAGTTAATCAACTCAAAAAAGATGTGATGTAGAAGACAAACGCTCTTTTTTAAGGATCGTCTTATGCATTCTCTTGCATGGTTTGTTTAGTATATGGCCAAACATGTCTTGAGGGTGTGAATTGTGACACCTTTTTACGTACTGCGAGACTTTTAAAGTGCTGAAGATGAACTGCTGGAAAACTGAATAAAATTTTGTTGTGGAATGGCTTGATATTAGACCGAAGTTTGTTTTACGTTCGTTTCAGTTACAATGTCAAACGACTTTCTTGCAACTGACAAAGGAAGTTCGGGAAAAAGCACTTGCCTGCAGAGAAATTAATCATACCACATGAAAGACCAATTCATGCTGATTACAACAAGGTAATCAAATGCATGTACGGTTGAGAACTTTTCAAGAGATTCAATGTTAAACGCAGGATTGCACCTCCTAGCAACATACCGTAATTATACAGTTTTGATGGTTTAAACTTACTACTGCTTGATCACTGTGGTCCATTCACAGACAAATTGTCCATTGTAAGTAGAATGACGGATGGCAAAGACGTAATGATTGAGAATGTACCAAAGAACTGCACATGATTTGTACAACCATTTGATGTGTTTGGATTCCGATCAATTAAAGATTATGGCAGGAGATTTGTACATAGTATGAAACTTCTTCATCCAGACGTTATGATGTACCAACGAAACAATCAAACGAAGTTCGTATCCATGGTAATGAATTAGTTCCGATCACCGCGATACATTGGATTGTTTCAGTTTGCGTTCCACAAGGCATGTTACCGAACAATCACTTGTCGTATCACCTATCGAATTTGTTTTTTGCTTTGATTGTGCGAACTGCTCCCTTGACGGATGCAACGCAATTGCACATATAAAGTGTTCATGATGCAAGGCAGTATTTTGCCCGTGTCATTTCTTTACAGAACAGAAGAGCAGCAGTGATCAATTTTCAACTCTAACCTATGATTATTATGAACATATAATGACTAATTTTAAGTAACAAACACGTTAGTTATTGCAAAACAGTTTCTTCTGTTACCTCCGATAGATTTCAATTCGTATGTTAATATTCGTTGCTAATAATGTTGTACTTAACGCGTTTAAATGCGCATAGACTCATTTTTTATATGAATTTCCAAGTCCAGTCTCTCGAACAGTTCTCAACCGTACAGGAATTTTATTAACTTGTAGTAGTCAGAATGGATTGGTCCTTCAAGTAGTATGCTTAGTTTCTCTGCAGCCGAGTGCTTTCTCCAGAACTTTCCTTGTGAGTCAATCAATTTTCCATTACCCTGCTGGTATATATATATGTTAAAAAATCACATGTATCTTTAGATGTGAATATTAAAAGTAGATGTGAATAACACTGCTAATAACAGAACTATATCCTAGTCATTTTTCCGAGAGGAACAAGTAGAATAACATCTAAAATTTACGATGAAACTTGAAGAAATAGTTATACTTCATACAGAATCTGTTGGAATTACTGAAGAAAAATCTTTCCCTGCACAAAATTCTCCGTCTCAAAAGATTAGGCAGAACGGGAATTGCTATTCCGTATAAAGATAAGATTTTTAAAAATATTTTCAATAATGTGCTGGAGGGCGTTTAGGCAGAACGGGAGATATCATTTTTCCCTTACCTCAGAATGAAAAGCAAAGTCCTGTATGTAGGTTTTGTGACAAATTAAAGCACTAGTACCAAGTTTTATTTTGCTTAAAATGCCTATTTCAACGTTAGTTTCTATTTTAGCTTATTTTGCGACTTACATTGTGGATTGTGGATAGACCGGGAGTTGAACCCTGGGACTTTGTCTTTCCATGTCAGTTCTCAGTTTGTAAAGCACTTACACGGAAAGCCAAGACTAGGATACTCGGTTGTCGTAATTTTTCAAGACTTCATTTCTTTTTTCTTTGTGTCACAGATATTGCTACTTCAAATATTTGATAGTTCGGCAAATGAATGGTGTATCCATATCGGTAAGATAGGTTTATAAGGCAACGCTGGATAGCATGCAGAAAAATCGGGAGAAAGCCGTGAACAGTAACAGGGAAAGCCATAAATTCAGGTTCAATTTGCGGTCAGTTCAAATTTTTTCCTAGCTTTTACACTATTAAGTTTTTAAATAAAGAAATATTATTAAAAAACCCTAAAATAAAAATTCTAGTGCAAAAATAATTAAACGTTCAACGCTTTTTAATCCTTTAACTATTCAAATTGCAAGAGGAAGACTTAGATCTAATACAAAATAATATAATGCACAAATCAAAATTGTGGTTAGGGGTTGTTTTGACCGCGGCATCTGTTCAAGTGCAATACATTTACTATGAGGATAATGGAATTAGATCTCAGAGTGTCTAAGGAAGCTGTTTTACAGTATTGAAAACAGTTCTATATATATTTCTTATACTGCTTTGTTAAGGCTTTTAGTTCTCTAATTAGATGACTTACTTAGATGAAATCGAAATTTTCATGTTTCCAACGCTGTATCTTTTTTATTTTCATTATCAAAGTTTTGTAGTGTTTCTCATATTTGTTTTATTTATTTATTCAACAATCACCAGATACAGCTCAGAGGTCATTTTATACTGGATATCTAATAACAATGGAAATGATTTGGGAAGGTATCGGCCAGGGCCTGTTTAGTAGGTACCATCCCGGCATTTACCTGGTAGGACTGAGGAAAACCCTGGAAAACTCAAGTCAGGATGATCGAGAGCTGGAACCGAACCCACGACCTCGCGAATGCGAAGCCAATGTCTACCACTTGAACTAGTATTTGTTTAAAGAATACGTGTATAAATCAATTGTATCAGTTTTATAATATGTTGCTTTTTTTTTAAAAAAAAAATGTTCTTAACATTAGTATATAATTTAATTCGTTTTAGTGATAACAGTAATACATTACTGTTATTATTATTAATTTTAGGAAGTTTCTGGCGTCCCCAAGTCCTGCTTCAGGCCCTCGGGAAGAATCTGATGTATGTGAGACAAGCATTGAAACAACAGCACCATCTGGATCTGAGAACAAACATAAACGTCGTCAGCTTCCTAAATCCGAGAAGCAAACCAAAATTCAAAGTTACTTGAATCGACCCTGTTCAACCCAGAGAAGCCAACAATTGGATTCCTTAATTACTAAAATGATCGTTATGGACTTGCTACCTTTATCTCACGTAGAGGGTCAAGGTTTCAAAGAGCTTATGCTTTACGTAGAACCAAAATATAAAATACCGTCCAGGCAAACAATCATTCGTCGACTTGAAGAACTTTATGATTTTGTTCGTGAACAAGTTTTTCAAAAACTTTCAGAATCAGATTTCGTATCTTTAACTACAGATTCGTGGACATCAAGAACAACAGAATCTTACATAACAGTGACGTCCCACATACTGACAAAGGACTTGCAATTAAAAACATATGTGTTAGAATCTATTGTGATAGAAGAAAGACATACATCCCAAAATCTTACTAATCACATTGAGAGTCTTTTACATAAGTGGGCTATATCCGATAAGGTTATTGGCATTGTGCACGACAATGCCCCTAACATAGTAAACGCTTGTGAACAACTTCCATATAAAAGTGTTAATTGTTTTGCTCATACTCTACAACTTGCAGTAAACAAAGGTCTTTCGTTACCCTCTGTGACATTATTATTAAATGAAGCAACTGATATTGTGAAGCATTTCAAGCACAGCACTGTTGCATCCCGTGAGCTAAGAAAACGACAAACAACATTAAATTTACCTTTACATAAACTTATTCAGCACGTAAAATCAAGGTGGAACAGTGCATATGATATGCTAGAAAGGTTGCTTGAACAGAAACGGGCTGTTGTTGATATTCTAGCAGACAGGTCTGTTACGAAAGTTCAGGACTCGAAAAAATTAGCATTAACTGAGGAAAGTTGGATAGGTATCGAAGAGCTGGTAACGTGCCTCAAGCCTCTGAAAATAGCTACAGAAGTGTTGTCAGGACAAGAATATGTGTCCATATCGAGCGTCTTTCCCATTGTGTATGGACGCTAAGTGTTCACTTAGTTCCAGATGGCGCAGATAGTGATGCAATCAAGTGTATAAAACAAACAATCGCCCAAGATCTTCGTCAACGTGTAGGTTTCGATAGAATGACTTTGGAGAACTCTACATTCATTATAGCATCATTATTAGATCCTCGTTATAAAACATTGCCATTTATAACAGACGAGAAGAGTCGTGAGGACATACACAATATGGTGAGGAACATGTTGCAGGAGACAGAGCGTATAGAAGAATGTGCAGGAGATGAATTCGTTGAAACAGGACTTCATTTCTTATTAGGATCTGCATACAAAGAAAGAACAACAGCAGCAGTTGATGAACTGACATGGTATTTAGCTGATCCTGCTCTGCGAATTTCAGAAAATCCACTCAAATGGTGGTCTGCAAATTGCCATAGGTTGCCACGCCTTTATCACATTGCTAGAAAATACTTGCTTATTCCAGCAACTTCGGTACCTTCAGAAAGAGTATTTTCAACAGCAGGACAGGTAATTAGTGCTTCAAGAAATAGGCTGACACCAGATCACTCAAACATAATAATTTTTTTGAATAAGAACATGGAAAAGTAGCATATAAAAATGTAGCATCTCTCTATATCTCTCTGAAGATCCAAGGTTCAGTATACTTTTATGATGCGAAGTAGCGTTTGATACGTCAATATATATATATATATATAAAGGATGGTTCAAAACAACACCGAATATGTTTGGGAGGAATTCCTGACACCAAGATAAGACAAAAAGTATAGACCAACCTGGGTGCAGAAATGCTTTCTTCCGGAGTTATAGGCTGCCGAAAACATGAAAAAATGAACTTTAAAGATCCATAGCTTCAATACTATGGGACCTATCGTAGTCGAGGCAAGACTTCACTGAGGAACTAATATATGTGCTATTCAAAAATACATATTTCAGAATCTTGTGGTACTCACGCAACATTTTTTATAAAGGGAGTTTGACTACGGGCATATAATTTGAAGTGCTCACCAACTACCTCCCAAAAATTGCTGCGTGAGTACCGCAGGATTCTGAAACATGAATATTTGAATAGCGCATATACTAGTTCCTAAGTGAAGTCTTGACCAGACTACGGTAGGTTCCATAGTGTTGGGGCTATGGACGTTTAAAGTTCTTTATTTTGTTTTCGTCAACCTATAACTCCGAAAGAAAGCATTTGTCCACCCAGGTTGGTCTTTACTTTTTGTCTTATCTTGGTGTCAAGAATTACCTCCCAAACGTTGTCGGTGTTGTTTTGAAACACCCTATATATATATATTCTTATTCGTTGTTGCCGTCATTTTTGTACTTTAAATATTAGAATTATGTTTGATTTTTATGGTAAAAGTTACTGATTTGTTTGTACACATTACAATTGTTTAAATCTAGGAGATAGTTAAGGTTAAAGTGTCTATATCCCCAGGTATAAATGTAGTATAACTCTTTTCGTCTATGTTGTATATTTGCAAGGGTGTGATTAGGAATAGCAATCTCCTTTATTACATAATGTGAAGTAGCCTATTATAATAAAATTTATACAGTAAAGCATTCGTCGTCACTACATTTAATCAGAGTTGAAATTTCAAATTTTGTGGAAAGAAGGTTGACAAGGTTAAAACATTTAAAAATCAAACACTTGTTTTTTAAAAGATACATTTATGGAGTTGATTAAGTTAAAATTCTACTATTATGTTTATTATAAGTAAGTAATAAAAGTTGTGTATTTCTATAACATTCACTAAAAATATGTAATTTTTCTTACAAATTTTAATAATAACAATTTCATTTACAAAATATTTTTAATGTACTTTTATAAGATTTTTTTTTAAAACCAAGGCTTATTTAAGCAAAGCAAATTTAGTAACAGTATGATCAGTGGCGGATCTAGCCCGGGGCCGGGAGGAGGCTTGCCCCCAAGTTTTCTGAGTGACAAAAAAGAATTAAGCTATTATTTATATGGTTTGAAAGTTTATAATAAAATCATGGTATACGTATTATAGTCTGAGAACTGGTAGCCCCCTCCAGTTTATACCTTCTGGATCCGCCACTGAGTATGATTCTGTTAGAATCGATTATACATTACTTATATACATTCAATTTATAACTACAGTATTATCTTATAATTAATGTTTACTTTTGGTATAATTAACACAATAAGTATTCGTCACAAAGTTTGTATTATGGAATTTTACAGGCACTAATAAATATATTTTATTTGGAAGAACAGTTTACTTCTTATTAATTACATAATGTTAGTAAGAAATGTTTGGATCTTGTGGTTAATAGACTGGTTAGCGCACGTACTTACAGTGCCTCTGGTCCCGGGTTTAATTCCCTGTGGAAGCTCAAAGAAACATATTATTATTATTATTATTAGTAGTAGTAGTAGTAGTAGTAGTAGTAGTAGTAGTTGTTGTTGTTGCTGTTGTTGGTGGTAGTGATGTTGGTGTTGGTGTTGTTGTTGTGATGGTGGTAGTAGAAGTAAAAGAAGAAGAAGAAGAAAATAGTAATAGTATTTTCACTCATCATTTGTAAATGATTTCGTACCCTGTAAAGAACTGCCACTGAATGGAACAAACTAATTGTCAGTGCAAAAGAACTGAAGATGGAAATGAATTCGGTCTGGAACAACATAGATACTCGTAGATAATCAAAATACATTATGTGGAACCGAGACTGTATTAGTGGAAACTATACAATAATGTGAGAATACATTTTAATATCTAAGCATAGTAATAGAAACTAGTTAGCGAAAAAATAAAAAATAGTGGAAAATATATATATATGTCAATATCGAAGAAATTAATGATATATTATGAAATAATCCTGCCCATAGTATTCTTTTAACGTAATAATTGGTCGCTTACGCACCGAGAAGCGCGAAAACTAAAAATACCAAAGAACTAAGTTTGGGATAAAATATTTAGCGCGAAACGAGACAAATCGAAGAACAACTCTAGAAAAATACACAATGCTTAACTATATTGTGGTGGCTCGTTGGTAGAGCACTTACATCCGGTTCAGAGGTTTTGGTTCGATTCCAGGCCAAGTGAGTTCGTGGTGGACGATATCATCTGCATGGGTTTTCTCAGGGTACTCCCGTTTCCTCTCACTTTCTAATTCCACCAATTTTTTCATAACCATTCAATTGCAATTTCAACCTTTGAGACATTAAACTAAAGGTTTAATTTTCGCTTAACTATATTTTGTCGTAGGTCACCGAATATCATATGGATAATAAAATCGAGGTAAGATGAACAGGATACGTTGCATCCATAGAAGATTGAATGGCGTGTTTAGAGTTCTATTCGAAAATTAATTGGAAAGGAGACCTTGAGAAACACTAAGAATACGGGTGCATTATAGGCCTATAAGCAATGAACTTCGTGAATTCTGTAATGTTTATCCAGATTTCATTAGCTTATCACAGAATATTATGTAATGGAGACGTTTTGTTTCAATGGTAAGGAACCTTCGAGCTTCTTAAGCCATACAGAAATTTCGCAGTCAAACTGCTTCTGCGAACTATTTTTGCACACGGGCAATTTTAATTGTGATTTATATGACACGTAACAGGAAATTAATATCATCCAGACTGTTTTTTTATAACAACAATAACTGAGACTAACGTTTTACTCCAGAAATTGTTTTGTTAGTAAAATAAATTATGTGCATATGGTAATAACATGCCTAGTTTTCTGTAATCTCTACCTCTGATTGCAGTACTGTCTACCTAAGTATCAATCAAATAAGATGTTCTGAAAATGTTATATTTGAAAGATTTGGGGATTTAGTTGTTCCGTAAATCTTTAAAATGATTTATACTTCATTTATCTTTCAAGCAGATGAAACGGAACTTTAATTTTTCACACTCCATGTCCTCTCCTTATACACCAAAACTTCAAGTGTTAATAGCTGTTTACCACAATGTTATTTTTTTCTTAGTTCTGGATCAGTATAGGATTGTGTTGCACAAACTGGCACAAATAACTAAATGTTCGAAGAAAAAAATGACTGATGGTTTTCCCTGTACCCTTCATTTGTTTTCAAAACAACACGACAACATTTGGAAGGTGATTCCTGACACCAAGATAAGACGAAAAGTATAGACCATCCTGGGCATAGAAATGATTCCTTTCGGCGCTATAACCAGCCGAAAACTTGTCGGAAAAATGCAAAAACGGCCATAACTCGAGAACAAAATGTCGGATCGAAGTCGGGTGAAAGGAAATAATTAAAATCCATTATTTAAAATCGTAGTTACCATTAACACAATTAAATGTGGCATAGCAGCGGCGCAAGTGTGACCCCGAACGAAACTGGAGAATTCCTGGGGTATTTTATTAAACGTTGAAGGAGGGAAATAAACAAGAATGAAATACAATATTTCTAATCCTTTGGCTTATGGAACCCGGAGGTTCAATACCGCTCACAAAAGCTCTCCATTTACTTCCGTCCGTAGACAACTGAATCCAGTTTGTACTTTGTGTTCCTATTTCTGTTGGGTCCATCTTAATCCTCCCATCTTCACCTAGGTCTTCCTAATGGTCATTTTCTGATTAGCTTTCCAGTAAAATTTTGATCTCATTTCTATTTTCTTCCATTTTGGCTACATTATCTGCTCACCTGAGGCCTCCTAGACCTGATTACCCTTGATTTGGTAAATGGTATAAGTTATGCAGTTTCTCGTTATGAAGTTTTTGACATTATTCATTCCCATCACTCTTGGGTCCGAATATTCGCATTAGGATTTAATATTTCAACGATTATAAGAACATGATTAGAATTCAAAAGAAGCAGAGATACACATGTTTGACTGATCTACTTTGTCTCAATACAGAATAAACTCTCCGAGAACCCTTCCCGCTGGTCTAGTGGCCGCGCATGAACTTTTGGTGTATGTGGTCCCGCATTTGATTCTTGCTGAGAGCGCATAAAAAGTAATTTTACAATCATTCACTTTCATTAATCATCCGTCTCTTTTAGCCTAAAGGGCATAACTGTAAGACGTAAAACTAAACAAAGAACTCTCGGAGGTAAACTGAAATGAAATGATGCCTTTAAAGTCTTACGTTTATGTCATTTAGGCTAATGGTGATGAATGATAAATGAAAACTAATTATTGCAATATAGTTCATGAAATGAAAGTGTAAGAGGAAACAAGTAAATCCTGACAAAACTCACGGACACAATGTTATTCGCTACAAATTTTCATGGTTTGAGATCAAACAAGGAACTCCTCGCACCAGAAATGAGTGCTTTATCACTGAACTAACGTACTCCTCTTTGAGAGAAAAACTAGAACTATAGATGTATCGGTCAAGTAAAAACTATATGTGATAAATCAATGTTCAAAGACATACAGAGTAGAGTCCATTTTTCGTCCGTAAACGATAAGTACGTTTTTAGGTCATTTATTCTCAACTGGTATGAGGTTGCGACCAGATTGTAGATAGGTCGACATTAAAGTGCCTTTTAATAAATTTCACTATTTTTATTGTTTGTAAGGAAGAAGGGGTCTATAGGGCTAAGGAAAAAGGGAGGTCTTAGTGTTCAAGAGCTAAGAACTCCTTTTCTTGATTAATTAAAAAAAAACTAATTTGAATCAATAGCGTATAAGGACATCAAGTAGATTCGATTTATTTATTTCGACTTGTTTTACATGTCGAGGTTAAGGCTATATGAAGCCTTATCTACCATCTAAACATGACACAAAATTCAAAATTCGTATTTACGAGTCGTACCACGCATAACGAAGTAATCCAGACAGTTTTCTAATAGTGGGGGGACGGGGGAATAGAAACCAACGATGCCGAAGTAAGAAGTTAACAGCCAAATGCAAGAACGTGACATGAGACTGCCTCGAGAAATAGTATAAGCAACTTCAATTCACATTTACAAGTTCCAGTCTATGTGATATTTTCTGGGCAGAAGTTTTAAGATTAATTCTACAAGACCAACGTAGCCACCAATAGTGAACTTACTTGTATTCTCCACTTCATTGAGGCACAATAACTATTTCTTATCCCCAAAATATTCAGTTGTATTTTAAATTCGGATACAGGAACTCACTGGAGGGTTCTTAACAGTGACGTCCCCAGCTTTAATTTCTTGGAGGAGAAAAAGCGGAGAGGGAGGAAAATTTATAGGGGCAGAAAATCTTTCTATCCTGAAAAGCGTGATTTTGTATCATATTACATGATTTACACTACAACTCAACATTTCTCGAAGGAGCTGGGCGCGGGCACCTGCCTCCTGTTCTCGCCTTTGCCACGGTGCCACTGTTCTCAACTTTTCCATCATTCAGGATACCGCAAACGTAAGACATATTAAGTAGAAGGGTACCGAGAAGGAAACGTTGCTATGAAACTTCAATTAGGGAAACTTCAAGATAAGAGGAAAAAGACATTAAGGTATTAACGAAGGTAAAAACGTCGTATAATAGAAAGTTCAATAGTGCATTAGTTTAAAAATGTAAGCACACCAAAGATAAATTCTACATTAAAAAAGAGAGATCAAAGAAATTAATTAGGTATATTGTTCTTAAAATACAATACATTCTTAATAATTGCACTTAAAAAAGCTGCAAACTCCTATTTATCATAGCCCTACATATTTCAATAATTTTTGTAAATGATAAATCATACACATAAAGCATGTATCCATCGGATGCAAATATTCTTCTCCAAGAATTTATTCTGTACTGAGACAAAGTAGATCAGCCAAACATGTCTCTCTCTGCTTTTTTCGAATTCTAACAGTGATCTAACTTAAACGATGTACTACCGTTTTTGAAATATCATATTTGATAGGGCTTTATTTTCCTTATTCAGTGTTGGATAAAACACAACAAGAATTCTTCAGTCTCTTCCGGGATCACCATCACCACATTCAATTGTGTATTAGTGAAATCCATGATTTAAAATAATGGGCATTCTGTTTTACCTGATTTTGATCTGACATTTTATTCTCAAATTATAGTTATCCTTCCAATTCTTCGACAAATTTTCGGCTGGTCATAGCTCCAAAAGGAAGCTTTTCTATGCCCAAGTTGGTCTGTTGGTGTCAAGAATCACCTCCCAAATGTTGTCGTTGTTGTTTTGAAACACAATATATATATATATTCGAGATTAGACTTGGAGTGATAATTTAACCGAAATCCAGATTTTTTAAGCTCCTGATTTTTCCGAATTCCGGAATTTTTCCGAATTCCGGAATTTTTCCGAAATCCGGAATTTTTCCGAAATCCGGAATTTTCCGATTTTACTTTCCGGATTCCGGAAAGTAAAAATTCCGGAATTGGCCATCCCTAGTTCAAACCTTATTATAATGGTAATGTTACTGTTATTTAGTTTGTGTTAGGAGGTAGTTGCCAGATCTCACTTTTTTCTGGCGCGTTTTACGTTATATAATTTTATTTTCTGCGTAAAACGATTTCTTTAATTATTTTACTAAATAAAAGAAATTACAATCCTGGACATATATATATATATATATATATATATATATACGATTCTGTTAGTGCTTTTTCTTTCTTAGTTGAAAGAACTGATTTCTCATACACTGCTAAGAACGCAACCCAATGACGTAACTTAGTATTTAGAAAGAAAGTGCAATAGGTTGTGTTTTTATCCCTTACCTATCCATCACCCTAATATTATGATTAAGAATAATGTATTTTTAATATCTTAGCCTTTGTCTGTCAACATTGTCTCGATTATATCGTAGTTTCAATCGATCGTGATGAGGTGATATACTGATGTCAGGAATAGAAGCTATTATGAAGGGTAGAATTCCATGTGCTTCCGAATTCCGATGTTCTCCAACATATAAAAAAAGGATATGGAACTGCTAAGAGATACAGTCTTCATTAAAATACAGTTAAAAAGCAACACATATTTGTGTAATATACTTGATTGGTTGGATTTAAGTGTTAAGTCTCTTTTATGGGTTGACGTCGAGTCGGAGCCACAAGTTCTCCCACCGGAAGTTGCTATATACTTTTCTTTTCTTAGAAAAGGAACTCATCTCACATCCTGTGCTTTTGTATCCTTGTTACTAATCTTCAATATATCAGCCCGCGCTGGGGCTATGATAGCAAATACTCCTACTGCAAACTGTTTATTAGTTCTATAATAATGAAACATTTCAAACGTCTACAAACCACTAAATAATAGATTTAACACGTAACAATGTGAATCTGTCCGTTCATCTTTAAGGTTTAAAATAAAATCTTTCAGTTTAACGTCCCACAATTATGGCGTTTAGGCTAAGAGAGATGGATGATTAAGGCAAGTGAATGATGCTGGAAGAATTGACAGAATGAGAATGTGGGAGGAAACGGGAGAAAACCGAGAAAACCCACTGACACGATGTTGCCCATCACAAACTTACTGGCCAGAGATCCCATGCACCAGAGGTAAGTGCTCTACCACTGAGCCACAATGTATCCATCTTTAAGGTTTAAAACGTATTCTTGGGAAGATTTGTCTTGTTTAGCTATTTCCACTTGTCACCGTTTGTTTCACTGTGTGCACTTTTCCCTTTGAATCATTCACTTCCATCTGTTCACCTATGTACAAAATTTATTTTAGTTATGAAAATAATATTCATGACTTTCCTTTTCAGGTGCTTGTTGATGCAGAACAGCGTTGCCACAAGATGTTGATGTCTGATTTTTTACAAAATAAATAAAACCTTATTTACACTACAAATTAAGAACGAAATTTAAAATTTTGTTCTTGATAAGTATTTTTGTCTAGTTCTTGACTACAAAATTCCATCAGTGATCCAAATTTCCTCCGTCTGCATTAAGTTTAGGATTTCCTGTCCTAATAAAAACCGATTCAAAAACATTCGTTTCTACTATATTGTTAGAGAACGAGTATAGGGCATCACGGAAGTGAATCATTCTAAAGGAATATTGCATACAGTGAAATAAGCAGTGGGAAGTGGAATAAACACAACAAATCTTTCCAAGAATGCATTTTAAACCTTAAAAACGAACGGATATAGTTCAAACTGTTATGTGTTAAATATTTTTTGTGAACACTTGGCATGTTTCGTTATTACAGGACTACAAAACTACCTAATGTCTAAGTCAGGGATTTTCAAACTTTTTGCAATTGAGGCTCCCCTCAACCACCAAAGTCTGAACGCGCCTCCCCTGTCAAAAATGGAATGTGTCAATAACATAAATGCATGTGTTCCTAAAAGAAAGACTATCACTATGATAAACTACGTATGTTTCATTTATCAATCACTAATGAAATTTCTCATTAGCACAGGTGATCTACATTGTACACACTGACTACACCTTTTAATGTTACCAGCTGGTGTTAATAATTATAAACTGTGGTAAGTCAGATATTTATGTTAAAATTAAAAAAAACACGAACAGAGAGGGAATTTACATAACAAAAACCGACACATTTAAATGCTTAGCAAAATCAACGGGATGTATGAGCTTGTTTTGAGTCACACAATTTATTAAATCTTGGCACGTATTTTGAAATGGCAAGACGCATCTCTTTCTGGAGATTTAGTTTTGACCTATATTTGGATTTGATCACCGTCATTGCTGAAAATCCGGTTTCACAGAGATAGAAAGTTACAAAAGGAAGGAGCACTCGCAAGGCCTTCTTACTTAGTTCCGGATACTCATTCTTCACTGAGCTTTAAAATTCAGGCAACTATGTAGAGAGGAACTTGGTCTTCAATGTGCTGTCTGAAGAGAGATCAATAAGCTGTTCCTCATCTTGGGTGGTGAAATTTGGTGGATTCACCACCCAGTTGTGCTCTGTGTCCTCTGGAAAGTACTTCTGTGTTTTATACACTGTAGCTTTTGTGCCATATGTGCACATTTTGTAGTTATACTCAGCCCTCCTAAGGTCAATCTGCATCTATTAATGTAACTCCTTCCTAAGGCAGTAAGACTGCATTTCCTGCCAAGTGAAGTTCATATTTCATGAATATAGGTATCCCTTGTACGGCAATCTTGTATAGAAAGAAGTATTTTCGTACGCGTTTTGGGATTAAAAATGTCTCAGGAATATGTACTTGGTCGGGGGGTTTCGCCCCCAATCCTCCCTCTATATATATAACATCGCTCCCAATTCCCCTTCTATATATATAACACTATTAGGGTTTTGTTCATAGCGTTGGTTGGAAACAGAAAAATGATTCAGTATTTTCGATATTTCTGAACAGTGCATAGTCTGCAACACTTAACAGTTTTGGAAGGTACTGTTTTTGGGCAGTGATATAACACAGATGAATATGTATCTAATGGAGAACAAAGAAAGCATTAAAATAAGAAATATTTGTAATTGACAGTACAGAGTGAACGATAGAAATTAAAAGAGTAATTTTAGATAAAGTATATTAAAATAACCGTGTAGGTGTAGTTTTGGTGCACCACTAGAAATAATTGTTAAAAAATTGCAATTCTTTCATTAATTTCCTTCTTATTGTCACCTAAAAGATTTGCGCTGGGCGACATGAAAATACCTCACTTGGCATAGATAAAATTCAAGGGGGCCATCGGAGATAATTGTTGAATAATTACAATTCTTTTCCGATTTGTGTATAAATACGGTTTTCGGATGTACGGCATAAGAACTAGTGCAAAAACACAAACCAACCTGTGCTACATGACCACTAAAAAGCACGTATGCTATCTAACCGAGTCAGTGTAGGGTGAAGCTGTTGGGCCCGAACGGTAGCGCGGGGGTGCGTCCGGAGGGAGCAGGCGCATCAGCGATGGGGGTATACGCGTAAGCGAAGATAGTGGAAAAAGAAGTGGATTTCGGCAAATATGCGAGTTTCAATAGCATTTGTCATGGCTTTACACTAGTAACGTTCCACTTGTAAATATAAAATACAACTTTTGTACGCTGTCCAGAAATACATCGCCGGCGGAAAATAAGATCTAATAGAGTATTCTATGCATTCACGTATTGGCAAGTCTTTACTTTGACTCAAACAGTGACTCTAATCGGTTCTTATAGGTTAAGTCACATCCTGGAACTGTTACTGTCTGAGTCACTTGTTGGAACTGTTCGTTCCTTCGGTATTTTTCCACCATAAAGCACTTGCAATGATTTTACACGAGTAACCCTACACTTGTAAACATGAAATACAGCTGTATTACATTGTGTAAAATTCTGTCGCCTGCAGAAATAGGTTCCTTAGGAATATATCTTTCCATACAAAGTATTCAATTTTACCTGTAAATCTTCCAAAATGTGGTGTACCAAAATAACTGTGGCTGAAAATAGTTTAAGCACTTTCCGATTGCAAAAGAAAGCGATTAGAATAATTTTTGGGTTACCCACAAAATCGTCATGTAAAAAGGTTTTCATAGAAGCAAAAATTTTAACACTCCCCAGTTTATACATCTATAAATCTATTCTTTTTACTGTGAAAAACAAGCATCTTTTTATCTTTAATAAAAATGTTCATAGCCATAATACAAGACAAGGTAGTGACATATTTGTGATGCATCAAAAATATGCTAATATAAGCAAAACCGTGTACATGAATTGTGTCAGATTGTATAATAAACTTCCTTTGTACTTGAAAAATATGACCAATGTTTCCATTCTTGGTAAGACTTTATATAATCTACTCAGTGAAAAGTGCTATTACACAATTAAGGAATATTTAAATGACTCATTAACTGAAGAGTTGGAAACAGATACTTACCCGTGAGTACATGCCTGGTGTGGTAGAAACAGTTACCTAATTATGTGGCTTTGTATTTTTAGAAAGATTGCATGATGTATACTTCTGGTACTTGACAATATTGTATGTTTTTTTTTTCTTTCTTTCTGACAACTGTAATGCTTACATGAGAATTTCTCATGCTTTGTAAGCTAATGAAACAGGCAAATAAATGAAATGAAATGAAATAACAACCAGTAAACAATAATACAACGTTAAAAACAAGTCTTGTGGGGTCTAATCACGGGCCGCCATCTGTGGAAGTTTACCCAAATTGTTTATTTTACTGTTGCCCCATAGATTCAAATTTAATAAGATAATTACCGTATAACCTATTCATGCGCCCCATATTCTAACGTTAGTGCAGAACAGGAAATACAGAAGCGATATTATAAAAAGTGCAAAGTTAAATTTTTATAATTGGTCATTTTAATAAACCTACTACACACTAGCATTTAATTACCTTGTCTGTAACTAACGGGAAATAACTAAGACGAGGTACCATCAAATAAAACGGATCAGGTGCCGCCAAAGTGTCAACTTCTTCTGAATCCAACTGAAAGCACACAGGAAGACGTCCTTCCCAAACTTCACGCAGTACCTCTCTATCATCGGCCATTTTCAGAGTGCTATATTCATACTACTCCATCGAGTTAGTAGTGCATCTATCACCATGTCAGGATTAACAATATTATGTATATTATATTTTACACATCACTGCTGAATGCAGTGACAACAAACACCATATGCAATCGTGTACACACACAGAGAACACCTGATTTCATGCTTTTCTTAATTCGCAGATATTCGCTCCGCTCTCGCTCTCTCCATCGTATTGATGCAGCAATCTCTATTCCGTTGAGCAATTTCACAATGCGTTTACACGAGAATTTGTCTATTATTCACATCCATGGGCCTTATTCCGTGCTGGTCTTCGCACGATTTACCGTTTGCAACACAACACAAAAAAATGTAACAAGAATAATATACCCGCTATGACGAGTATCACAAACAAAAACGTAAATTTTGCGTGGCATTAACACAATCAGTACAAATGAGGCCTAGTAGCAGGCCTCGTTTGAGTTCTTCTAACTATCGTCTAATATCGTCTAATATCTCTCATACTGATTTTTCCTAAAATTATGGAAACTTTTTTTAAAATTATATATATATATATATATATATATATATATATATATATATATATATATATATATATATATATATATATATATATGACACAAAATAGCTATAACTGGAAGTCAGTTTGGATTCAGGCCTAGGAAATCCACAACCGATGCAGTAGAAACACTAACCACACACACACACACAAACAAAGTTTTGAAAATAAGCATTATGCTTTAGCGACATTCTGCGTTTTAAGTAAAGCATATTATTGTATAGATTATAAAATCTTATGTGATAAATTAGCGTATTACGGATTCCATAACAGCAGTTTAAATTTGGTAAAATCCTATTTTAAAAAACGAAACAGATAGTTAGTGTTAACAATATACATTCAAATATTTAATAAGTAAAATAAGGGGTACTGCAGGGCTCTGTTCTATGTCCAGTAGAATTTTTATAATGATAAGTGATGTACCTTTAAATACTAATGATACATCAATTCTATACACGGATGATACTATCCTACTCAATATAAATACAAGCTATGAAGAAGTATACATAGAAGCTCAAGGTGCATTTGCTGAGGTAGTGACAAGGTTTAAAAGAAATGGCGTTGTGCTAAATCGGGACTAAACAAAAAGAGTAACGTTTATTTTCAATCACTGCAATGATAAGAAAACTATGAAGAAACTGAGGTTAAATTTCTTGGTATTTGTATAGACAGCTAACTAACCTAAAAACATGTAAAATATGTATTAGGGATGGCCAATTTCAGAATTTTTACTTTCCTTAATCCGGAAAGTAAAATCGGAAAAATTCCGATTTTGGAAAAAATCCGTATTTTGGAAAAAATTCGGGTTTCGGAAAAATCCCGGAATTCGGGGGAAAATACAGAATACGGAATAAATCTGGATTTCTCCACAATTCCAGATTTCGGAAAAATATTTTCCTTTTTGTAATCCTGAGAATTTTATTCAAATTTCTTTTTGGTAATCCTATGAATGTATGATGCAAGTTAAGCTAAAACTTACATCCTAAAGTATACACTACTAAATTTTTCCATAGTTAATGAGATGTAGCCCAAAAGTACGATGTACTCCTAATATTTAATTTTTGTTTTACTGTGATATTGTCCAGAGGTAATACATATATCACACTGAGATAAACAACTTGACAGAATGAAGATATCATACGTAGTTTTCCAGAAAATCGTGAGAAACAAATTTTTGTGAATCTAAAATATGCGTCGCTTGTTGCCAGTGTGATGCAATTGATAACTTTTATGCTGGAATAGTTTATTATTATTATTATTATTATTATTATTATTATTATTATTATTATTATTATTATTATTATTATTATTATTATTATTATTATTAGTTTATGTACTATAAAATAAAAATATTAACCGTTAAGTAGTAGATTTTATCTATTGTTTTTGATATCTTCTAACAGTAATGCACATATTACTTGTAAATACGCAATGACTATCAAGGACAATGGCATATTAATGCAAGGAATACTCTGCAGACTAGCAATAAATAACAGATAAACAATAGTTGCAAAAGAAAAGTAGTAACTAACTTGGGCACGTTAGGCAGCACATCCACATTGCGCATTATGTTCATTTGGCTAATTTTAATAAGGTGAGCCTGATGTATAAAGTTGTTAGTCATATTAGTACTCCAAGACAATGGCGGCGTAAGACAAACTGAGGCCTGGGTCCAGTGAAGTATATCGGGCCCTTCCCGAACAATCATGATTGATACACTGCTAGTTTTGACATTCATTTACATAATCATTCTTCCTGTTTACTTCTCCCCCTTTCCCGTTGGTGTGTGTGTGTTTAAACAATTTTAATCTGGTATATATATATATATATATATATATATATATATATATATATATATATATATATATATATATATATATATATATATATATATATATATATATATATGGGGCTGACATTCATATATATGCTTCATAGAACCGCTTTCAGGTTGGTGTCTAAAAATGAAACCGGATCAGGGCTATCATTGCGTACTTTTTCCTTATTTTATTCATTTTTAAACAAAGGACACGATGGAAAACGAATTAAGATTAGCGAAACTAGGACTGATAGCAGAAATAACATAATCTTAAGAACAAACAAAACATAACAACAAAGAATCCAGAATTTATCCTACACCTATACTATCATACCCTAAACGCGACCTGTAATTAGATGGGATAATGGAAATAATGCTCACGTACAAAATGTAACATTGAGCTGATATTGAAAAAACTGCAAATAGTAATAATACACCGATGTGATTTCTAAATATAATCTCTATGTTCTCTAGAATTTTCTTAATCGGTTCTCGCCTTTGGTGTTTCTTTTGCGCAATATCTCATCTGTGTGTATGGTTAACTCATGGTTTCTCACCTGTCTGAGTTTAAACTATATGTGTTTTATTTGATTAGATTTTTCCCCTACACTTAGTCATATTGACTTTAACATTCATTCTTTCTCCGGTGATCATACACGATACTTACACTTTCTTTCTTTCTTATCTTTTTTCTTTTCTTTTTTTTACCGAACTATCAATAAATAATGGCTAGAATAGATTTTTCTTCTGCATGTCTTCTTCACTTTTTTTTTTTTTTTTTTACGAGGTTTCTCTCCAGTGATAATATAAGATCTATTTAGTTCCACTGCTTTTGCCGAAATATCAATGAATAGTTAAGCAATAGAATGTTTCTCCCCTACTTGTCTTTTTTACTATCGTTTCCAGATTTTACTTTTGTTTTTATTATTATTATATTATTATCTTTTTGTGTTTAATAATTTAGTCATGTTCATATTCTGTCACGTATGACTGTTTGAATTAAAACTTACTAACACACTTAGTATTAGAATATAACAAAAAATCCTGAATATATTGAATAATTGGGGATATATCGTAGATTAAATATGTGAGCACAGAATTCTACAACGGGTTTTACCATCCTACTTTTCATTACCAGCCATCACCAGTAAATTGACAAATCTTGACGGGTTTTTATTATTCTTTGGTACTTTTGAATTTCGTTTGTCTTAAGTTGAAATATGAAACTACTTTGGTTACTGCTACTGGCCTTGCTTTGGTAGGTGCGAAAGTCTCAACTATTATATCAAAATCCAAATTAGATGATATTTCATTTTCGACAGAAAGAATGGTCAGATTCGTGAGTCCTTGATTCATTGTGGAGCGCAAGTATGATTTTACCAGTTTCCTTCTGCTGAAAGACCTTTCACATGATGCGAGAGATACGGGTTATGTTATCAAAATCTGAAGAGGGATTGCCAAACTTTTGTAAGCTTCAAGTTCCATTGAAGATACATATTTCAGTATGCGTTATGGGGAAAAGTCAGGTCTTCTTTAGCTTTCTGAGCACACCTTAGTGAATGGATTATATCCTTACAATTCTGAACTAATTGTACGCCACCAAGGTCATTCGGGAATATCAAAGCTAAATCAGAGCAACATGCTTTTAGCCTTTCCTCGCTCATCACCTGACTGCAACATAAAGTTGGTGATAGAACATAGGAATTCAAACCTGTCGTTCAGATCATGCGTTTGAGTAAAACGGTCATACATTTGTTGTCTCATCTAACTAGAATTTCATTGATAGAGTGCTTCACTTCGGCCTGTGTAGTCAGAGGTTCATCCTTTGCTTCTTCTCGGCTGTTGCTTGTAACCTCACAGACTTTACTAGACCCCTGACTGGTCTACTGGTCAGAGAGCTCGCCTTTCGAACATGCGGTTGTGGGTTCAAATCTATGGGGTCCGATGGAACGCAGTGGTTCGGAGCTCACTTTAATAAAACTGCAGGACCTGTACTTACACGCTCCCAAGCTTGTTTAGAATGATAATCACAATTGAAAGAATAAACAAATAAAGAAACAGGTTTCGCTATACTTACGTACCAGCGCTGTCTATAAGATCGAAATCAAGACATTAACATGAACTCCTCACGAAATACTGTTTAGGCTCTTTTTACTAGTCAGGTTATTACAACGCACTGATATTCAGTTTTTTTTTTTAAATTGGACTAACTATATTGTAAGTGTACAATCACAAGAATGGGCATGCGACATGATTGTGATCAGCTATCCATATGATGGAATTGCGCAATAGTTTACCCAGCTTATCGAGAAGCTGTGGAACACACCACACAAATTACGCCCCGTAAAAAACAGTCCTATTTAATTTCATGTAAATAGAAGAAGGAATCAATATAACATGTAATTTACGTAAATTATTTTTTTTTCTTTTGAATATTTGAACACTTGTTTTCTTATTGAACATTTTCTTTACTCTAAATTTGTGAGCTGAAGTGTAAATTCATACGCCAAAAAGCAAGAGCAAAAAAGTGGAAACCAGCTAAGCAAAAGTATTTTGCTCTCTGAAAATTCGACTTGTAAAACTGCAGCAACTGCAGCTTTTAATGAGCACCAGAATCCTAGTACCCTAATTAAGCATTATGTACGTTGATCCCTTCTTTGTGCTCTTCTCTTGAACTGATAAATAAATAAATAAATAAACAGTGATGTTTTAGGAAGCAGGCTAGCTGTCGGAGCCCCATTACTTGCATCATAAAATTTTAAAATGTAAACAACACAATATACCTCCATTTTCCTTTTACTATGTTTTAATCTACAATCAGCTTTTTTACTTTAAATTTCTCTAAGATTATTGAACAGAGTGAAACTTTTATTTTATTGTTTTGTCACTGTAAATAGTGTCGGCAAAGCACTGAAAGCGACCTAGAATAGGTAAGAAAATCGTTGCCCAACAAATTGGGGATGTTAACTCCACCACCAGCTTTATGAGAAGCTGGAAACATAAATGATTAAATCGTATAATTCTTTCATTAAAATACATGAACATTAAATTCGGGATGTAGCTTTAACATAGCTATTATTGTAATTATAAATGAAATACACAAAATGTATATTTGAAAAGATGCAGCAGAATTTGGGTTGGTAAAATAAGAATCTTTGGTCTGTAAAATGTAATGGTTTGTTATGCAAAGTTCCTTCAATATGTCAGCTGATTACAATACCATTATGCATCGAGGTAGCTCCATGAGCTGTCGTCCAACGAAGTTGCTCCGTCAAAATCTTATGTACACTTCCCCGACAAATTTGGTGTTCGTGGTTTTATTCAAAGGCTGTTTTACAAAAGCCCATAAAAGATGCGTATTGCGTAAAAGTAGGAAGTAAGGGGATAAAGGTCAGGATAAGGAATATGATGTAGACATGTGGAGGGTGCAGGGTGAAGGACTTCTGCTATTGCACCTAGTTTAATGAACCAAACAAGTTTTTACAAAATGCTTCAAAAAAGCTTGAGGTGACATCAGTTCAATTCTTCTTGGGAAAAAATAATAAAATTTTCTAAGTTGCATCCACTAGAATCGAACGACGAACTTCCGAGACCATATCTCTCAGCATGTAACGTTATTCATATTTTAATCCACATACATTTTCCCTTTAAATTTCTTTGTCCCCTCTCAAGATAATTTATTTTTAATCTATATTCAGTTTTTTCTTTAAATTTCTTTGCGGGTCCCCAGGAGAATGAGACCCTAAGCTATAGTTTGTTTAACTAATACGGAAATCCGGTACTAGTTAGTTTTATCAGACAAATATTTCTGTGGTTTCATCCGTTATTTGGTGTAATATTGATTGCCAATTAACTGAGTTTGGTTTTAGGGAAGATGTGGTTTATAAACCTTAACAGTACTTTTACGGCTCATGCTAACAAAGTTCTTTAGTAATTATTTTTTATCTACCGTCCGGGGCCCCCACACAAAGTGGGGCCCGGGGCGGTGGCACCGCTCGCCCCGCCCTTACGCCGCCACTGCTCCAAGAGTTGTACGATGGAGGCATAAACGTTAATATTAATGGCACTAATGAGCACTTACATTGTTCTAACGGTTAACCTCATTTTTGAGATGATTTTTAGACGTGAGCCTGTTGGCATGCAGTTAGAAGACCCATATTCATTATTTAAAAAACACACGTTATCTATGGAGTAGGGCTACTAACAATTTGGGTCACTATCGAACACTAACGTAGCACCAGCGACGTGTAAAGTCGAAATTGGGGTCTGACGTAAGTGGCTTGTCAACTTCACGGACATTATATTTTCCTTATTCATAGAGAGTTTATGTCAGCCGAGGCAAACATGAAATTCGGCGCCCCCTAATTTAGATGTACATCTATCTATATATTGCCCTTTTAGGCTCACCTCCAACCACACGCTCGGGGCACGTTGCTTCGCCCTTAGTAGCGGCCTGTATTCATATATCTCTATATTTGAAAAAAGTCCTGACTGAGTGAGTGTCTGACTGACTGATCAACGTTCAGGCCAAACAGCTTAAGTAGAAACTTGAAATTTTGACAAGACGCACAGTAGGTACCATTAGGAAAGGATTTTTGGTGATTCGGCGGGGCAGTAGCAGAAGAGGGATGGCAATTACTTTCTTAAAATATCATATTAGTATTACCCACGAAACGAAACTAGACGAGAAAAAAGTTTAATTGTGTCTCATTTTTTGTAAAAGTCTCACCTTGATTCCCAAACTGTTCTCTCTAGTCTCAAATCGACTCTAGGCAAACCTTTTTCGTCTCCCTTCGAAAATTTCTCATCTCGTGTGTCGTAAATGTATATACAGTGGACTACCGACTATCCGGTCTAATATTGCAGAAGGGCAAGCCGGATAACAAAAATGCTGGGTACATTGGAGTACTATGATTGTTGCTCTACACATACCATTAAAAACACACTTTTTACATCACATTCCGTTTTATTACTATTACATGAATACTTCGTACAGACAAGTAATGTATAAATATTTGTTAATATTGTAACATACGAACGGTATTACACGAAAAGGAAGTCAAAAAGAATAAAAGTAGTGTACACATTTTAAAATAAATTTAATAATGTTTAATTTAGTTGCAGGAAACATGAAAAAAATGTAAAGCAGAAGTTCTCAACTTTTACACTGGCGTACTGCCGTAAGTAGTACGGATCACCCTTAGCGCCTCGCTATCGAAATTAACTATAGGCCTAAAAGAGTCAAAATATATAGTATCTAGTTTTAGAAAATGTGCTTGATCGATGATTGTTTCTTCTTGGCACAGTCGCGTTTTAATGAAAGCGTTACAAGTTTAGTAGATCGTTTATAAAACGTTTCTCATTTTCTTACGGAGTTTTCTCTCTTTCTTTCTTTTTCTGTCTCTTAACTAGGCTTGATAGTGCAGTCTACTGTACCCAACTTTTCGAAATAACGCAAACAGTAGTCTTTGTGGAATAATTTATTAATAGGATCACTGGCGACTCGTTTCTGAACCTGCTAAAAGGGACGTTAAACTCAAAACCAACCAACCATCGTTTCTGAACCTAGCATGAAATGCGCAAAATGTAGTACCGATTTGCTTTGAAGCTATCTGGATACAATATTCTCATGGACTGTAGAATATCCCCGTGTCCTATTTGCTTGGTTTACACAAAATTAATGTGGGAATTCTGGAACTTTTATTTTGACACATATCAGTGATAATAAAATATGCTTTGGCCACGCGTGACGTAGTCG
Organism: Thermobia domestica; assembly: GCF_964235325.1. NCBI lineage: Eukaryota > Metazoa > Arthropoda > Insecta > Zygentoma > Lepismatidae > Thermobia > Thermobia domestica. The sequence goes on along the minus strand of NC_137460.1, from coordinate 161,411,926 downwards.
CTAACGCTCTCGTCTTTGGTGCGAGCGGTCCCGGGTTCGGTTCCCGGTGGGGACACTCGGTCGAAAAAGTTTAACAACTTTTTCGAGCAAGCCATTTAGAGTGAGGTTTTTCCTGAGTTTCCCTCATTCACACTAGGAAAATGCTGGGATAGTACCTAACATACAGGTCTCAGTAAATAACTGCAGTAGCAATTCTCTGCCTAAGTGATAAGACATGTCCAACTACAAGAAACTAATACAAGTTACAGTATATATTCATTATTTTTTAAAACACCTACTACTTAGGGATGGTCAATTCCAGAATTTTTACTTTCCGGAATCCGGAAAGTAAAATAAAAAAATCGGTTTTCGAAAAAATTCCGGAATTCGGAAAAATTCCGGGATTTTCCAAAATCCGGAATTTCCCGAAATCAGAAATTTGTCCTAATTCTGGAATTTTTCCGAAATCCGGAAAGTAAAATTTCCGATTCTGGAAAATTTTGACCATTTCTCAAAATACATAAAACAGCGCGCTTGTAAAGGTTAGAATACTTGTCATGGTTTTACGCTAATAACTATGACGTTTCCTACATTATGCAGAAAAACTCTGCATATGCAAATTAATGTTACATAATCGTCTTTCACATGTACTCACTCATTTTATCCGTATTATAGCACTTGTAATTGACACTTGTAACCTTATAGCTGTGAACATAAAATATTGGTTTCTTACATTGTATCGAGACATTCTGCCAGTGGAAAAATGAAGTCTTTGAGTTTTACGTCCCACGATTATGCCGGTTAGGCTAAAGAAGACGGTGATGACTAATGAATGAAATGGTGGAATGAAGAAAGTGGGAGAAAACGGGAGAACCCCGAGAAAACCCACGCACACGGTGCTTGGTTCTGCCAGTGGAAATCATTATCCTAGACAGTCCTTTCTTATATGGACTCACTCATTTCAACCGTAAAATTACCTTTTTTGGGTGATAGTTTATTGTAAACTGTACTCTTTAGGGTATTTGTGTTGAATTTTAATAAAAGAAAACACTGTATTTATAGTCAATCTGAACTTAACTAGCATCTGTGGCATCCATAACAAATGATTGTTAAAAGATACAATGACTTTATATTATATTATAAGTAGATCCCTGTTGTGAATTTGCACCGTTATTTTAAAGAATACTCTATGAATTTCATATACGAGGTAGTGACATTTGCAGCACTTATTATCGAACAGTATCCCATATGTTTGCAGATCCCATATGTATTATCTTAAAAGAAAATGTTGTATTATAATTAAAAAGTGGAATCCATACTGGGATTTGAACACAGATCGCCTAGTTGCCAATCGCAAACTTTAACCTTACTCCACGCCAAACAATGAAGAGTTAGTGAATTATTTTGCTACCGAGAAATAACAGAAAAGTTCTTTTTAATTATTTATGCACGAAGATTGTACATACTGGAAACTATTTATGTGAATAGAATCATTTTTGCGAAGAATCGTGTTTTAATATTTGCACAAGTTTTCTACCGTTATTTGTGGCATGCTTTGGCATACTTTTCACGATTTAGTTAAATGAGTGATCGTAATTATACATTAGGTTCCAAGATTACTTTTTCACTTGAAAGAAACTAATGTCGAGATCATTTTTTGAAGTATTATATATATATATATATATATATATATATATATATATATATATATATATATATATATATATATATATATATATATATATACCTATTTTAATTATATCATAAATACTGTCACAAAGTTTGGAGTGGCGCTGTAGGCATTCGGAGTGGCACAGTGCTGCCATCTGTGTATAAAGCGGAAGATGCATTTAGTGTGTGTTTGACTGTTCATGACATACGTTGATATTGTACGGAGTTCTGATGCAGTGGGGCGATTACGAAAATCGTGTAGCAGTAATTGCACTACACAAGGTCGGGAAGACAGCAGATGAGATTTTCAACCTCGTGAAACCCCTACAAATCAGCAAGAGATTCGTGTATCGCGCCATACAGCGATACACCGAGACTGGAACGGCAGCTGACCGCGCAAGGAGTGGCAGATCACGAACGGTACGAACCTCGCAGTTCCAGAAAGCGGTCGCAGCAAGAATTCAAAGAAATCCTGTTCGAACACAAAGTGTGATGGCTGCTGAGATGAACACCAGCAGAAATTCCGTGTCTCGTGTGCTCAGGAGTGACCTACATCTACGGGCGTATAAGAGGCGGACTGGTCACTTTCTGACCCAAACATTAATGTCGCAGAGGGTCCTTAAATCAAAGAGACTTACACCAACAATCTGCACAGAAAGATTCAGTTCACTGATGAAAAGGTATTCACAATTAAGTAGGCCTACACCGCCCAAAATGACCGTTTCTATGCCATGTCATCTACTGCAGCTGCTGAGGCAGCTCCAAGGGTTCAAAGGGCACATCATCCTCCCTCACTGATGGTTTGGTGGGGAGTGAGCTACTCGGGCACAACACAGCTTCTTTGCGAACAAGGTGTTAAAACATCTGCCAAGGTGTACCAGGACAAAGTGCTAACACCTATAGAGAAACCACTGTCTGTTACCATGTTTCCTGGAGAAAGGTGGACCTTCCAACAGGATTCCGCTCCAGGCCACAAAACGAAAGCAATCCAGGACTGGCTGGCACGGAACGTCCCAGACTTCATTTCTACCGCTGATTGGCCTTCTAGCAGCCCGGACCGTAACCCGTTGGACTATAACTTTGGACAGTTCTTCAAACAAAGGTCTGCCATAAACGGCATCCATCTGTCGACAATCTGAAACAATCCTTGACCCGAGCAGTAAACAATTTTCCCATGGACGTGGTGAGTAATGCCATTGACGAGTGGCCGGACAGACTTCGTGCCTGCATCAAGGTCCAGGGGTAACATTTCGAAAAATGATTCGTGCATCAGGTGTACAACATATCAATGTAAAACATGACCAAAATTAATTTCCTTGGTCAATTGCCTTGCCTTGGTCAATTTGTCATGGCCTTGCCTTGGACATAACAAATACAGTATGTATATATTGTCATTATTACCTTTCTTTTACAGTATGCATAACCTCGGTTTATCATTCTTGTTAACAGACATCAAATATAGACATATTTGATTTATATTTAGTTTTATCTAGATCAACTGGAGTAAAATAGAAGACGACAGCAGTAATTAAACGTAGTACATCGGTGCTTCGTATTATGGTTTCAATTACTTTGTGATGTCGTGCAAACATGAAAGAATGCACTAAATACTTTAATTAATAATTAACAACGATCGCTGTATTAAATATATTTATTCCTTTCTCCAACCATGCACTCAACTTATGGTATTTTTTACACTTCTTGACAGCTTAATGGCTACTGTCAGCAGAGATGCATAAAACTAGTTTACTTCGGGAGGTCCAAATCTTCAAAAGCTAGGATCCAAACTCAATATAAGTATATATAAATTATATTAAAATTTGTAAAATTACCCCTGAAATTAGACTAAATTAGACTAAAGACTTAGATTCGACCGCTGAAAATGGTGGAGCGGAAATGTGGATGGAAACGGGAGAACCCGAGACAAACCACGGACACAGTTATTGTTTATATTATAAACATTAAGAGAAACTTCTTTCGAAATAATATTAATAATAGGATTAGTTGATAATAGGGTAATATCTTTGAAAAACTGGGATGAAAAGTGGGGAGAAAACGGGAGAAGGGAAAAATATACAGTAACAAACACACTCTGTACTATACACCTAAGTTGTTCAGTTGTTGAACTAACTTTGCAAAAAGGTGTTGAGATAGTTTACATTGCTTGAAAAATAGTGGAATGAAGAGTGGGAAGAAATGGAAAACTACGAGAAAATCCTTGGCCAAAGTCAACTTACGGTAGAAGCCCATATTGTTGAGTTCTTGTTTTCTGTGAAAATATGATGGGATATTTTACAATGCGTGAGAAAATGAATGACTAAAGAAAAGTGAGAGGAAACGGGAGAACCCCGAGAAAATCTACAGGGAAAATCCATGGGAACTTGACTTAACTTGTTGAATTGTTAAGTTTTCTCTGAAAAGGTGTTGAGATTGTTTACATTGTTTGAAAAAATCCACTTATTGTATGGTATAAAGGTAATTAGAGAAAATTATTTCGATGTTATAAATATTTTTTCTATGAAAAGAGTAATGGATAGAACTTAAGAACTAATATTTAATTTAATGTTCAACACCACGATTGTATGAGGCGTTGACCCACACTTTTTTGAATTGGTTAATTTTTAGTTGTTACATAGCTAAGAAAGCTACATATTTTTATATATTACAATAATCCGAACTTCATAAGCCAACCGCGTTTGGGCCACATAATTTTTGCTGTGAGCCCGGATCACTGAAATCAAAAAGGTGTGTATTATATGGACGCGAGTTTTTTAAAACCGGGATACTATACCAAACTTAATTCGGGTTTTGAAGTCGGGTCTTTAACCGCTTCCCGGATTAACCCGAGTTATTTCGTTTTACTAAGTAGATCAGTTCTGGTCGAATTTTCTTCCCAAAAGTGTCTATGTTGTACACGAAATATCGCACAATAAATCAAGAAAGAACGGTCGACGAAACAAAGTGCGAATTTACTCGTCCTGGTCCAAATTGAAGCACATGCGGAAATCTTAATAACTCGGGTTGCTCCGCCAGGACTGGTTTCTTCGGATAAAGTGGACCGGGAAGTGGTTAATACAAAAACGCGTACATTAGACAGTTGCGTTTCGTGCGATAGAAGTACATATAATACATGGTATTGCCGGGTTTTTTAACCCGTCTCTCTACCGCCAAGAAACTATTTACGGTATAAGTGTCTCATCCGGGATTTGAATTTAGAACTTATGCTATAAAAGACCGGCTAAATAGATGAGTTTGCCGAGGTGCCGGGTTTGGAGGTGCGAGTTTGTGGGCTTTTATCGTTTCTTTTCCTAGGAAAGTCACATAGAAAATACTAATTATTTATGGACTGCTTGGATACGAACCTCAGCATATGTACTAGGGCACACCACATGTTATTGCTTGTACAAGCTCTGCTTTTGTGTTGTTTCGTTTTTTTATTAAAACTCAGCTTTGTATTCTTTCGCTTCGATATGAAGCTCATTAGAACAAAGATGTTGTGAACGTACTAAAATTTTAAATTGGATCATTTGGTACTTGCAAATTCAGAACACTGTGTGAACGTTTTAAAAATATTTGTAAAAATGTCCGAAAATTGTAAAGTTGTGATCGTATTAAAAAGTGTGAGCTAACTAAAATTTTTGATGGGAGAGCTCCTCAACCGGTGGCACAATACGCAAGCTTTATTGATTATTAAATTTGCATAAATGATTTAAAATGTTCATTGGGTACAATAATTTAAAATTGTTATTTATTATAAAAAATTACATATCACAAAACGAAATTACATACCTGAAGAAAAAGTAGTTCCACATCCGACGTACACTCTAGCTCACAGTAAATTAAATAATAGTTCTAAATTTTGATCTAGGTTTCGCTGCGAGCAGGTTGTCGGCAACATGAAAGGACATGTCGGCATACATGATACGAGGTGATATAATAGCTATTTATTCGGTTTTGATATCATTTCCTTTTACGCCGTCACACGTAAAAGATCAAATAGGAGTTTCGTCTACATTGTTAAGCAAATGTTTTAAACCGCTGTTTTTAAATAAAGAATATTCATGAAGAATTTTTAAAGGAGATAAGATTGTTATTGAGATGAATCATTAATATATTACAGTAAACTAATCCCTGCAGTAGGAGAAAAATCAATTCAGTTTTTTAAGGAAAGGCTACCATTTTCGCTGTTTGTTGGGCGACAAAAGTACCAACGTGGGCACGTCATTTTGCTGTTTTTTAGACAATAACGAGATTAAGAGGTGTGTCTTTTATATTTTTATATTTCTTATAGTTACTGAATTGTTAAAAAAGAAATCAACAATTTGCTTTTTTCCTTGACTTGTTTTTAATACAGTATTAATGAGCAGTAAGAGAGACACTTTTTTGAAATTGTAGTCCGTCTTCTGAGCACATAAGGTAAATTGAGTGGTGTCTTTCTGTTTTATTTATATGATTATTATATAACTGAAGCTTGAAAGTAACTAATTGTTCTTCCCCTTATACATTATTTAACTACTCTTTTTAAATAAGTGACTGGTTTCCTTGTCACATACAATTTTTAACCAGTATTATTGAACATTGAGAAACTTTTTTAAAAATTGTAGTCAATGTTCTGTGCACATAAAGTAAGTTGAGTGCTGTCTTTCTGTTTTATTTATATGAATATTATATAACTTAAGTTTAAAAATAACTAATTGATCTTTCCTTTATACATTATTTAACTGCAGTTTGAAAATATCTGATTGCTTTCTTTGTTACACAAAATTTTATCCCGTATTATTGAACACTGAGAAACTTTTTTAAATTGTAGTGAATCTTCTGCAGACAGAGTAAGTGGAGTGTTGTTTTTCTCTTTTACTTATTATTATATAACTGAAGCTTGAAAATAAGTCATTGATCATTCTTTATACATAATTAACTGGTGTTTGAAAATATTTGACTGGTTTCTTTGTTATACTCAATTTTAACTGATATTAAGGAACACTGAGAAACATTTTTTAAGTATCATTACTAAAGTGAGCTTGATAACTCAAAATCTTTGTCTCTTTGTTGTTTCTTTTTAGATGGATTTCTTCTGTCCTGTTGAAGAACTCAATGTGGTTGATAAGATCTACCTTCAAGAAGTGTTACGCGGTCTAGACGAGTATCCGAGAGTTTACAGCGTTTGGAAATCCGTAATGGAGCTAAAGCGACTAGGAGATCGGGGCTCCGAGAGATGCGATGCACTTTTACGCACACTTTGAGTGTTTGAAAGTAATGATATATAACTTGCAACACTGTGTATCCAGTGCGATGTGCTGGACTTGTTTCTTCACGGATTTTTCCGTACTAAAGAATCTTATGATTGAATCTCAGCATAAACTTATGTATTTATTATCTTGTGGGGAAAGTCAGGTAGACAGAATGAAGGATACAGAGTTATCCAACTTTTTAGTATGGGACGCAGCTTGTTTCGAATGAATGTTTAAACCCATCTGAAACACCCCTAATTGTGACACCTCAAGAAAATCATAACTTGAGTAATAATATAAATCACTTAACTAATGATGATTTAGCATTTTTAGATGAGATTGATCTAAATTCCATTGAAGAAAAACGTGGAAATTGGTTGAAAATATGAACGAAGCTGTGGTTATAACCACGCAACAAGTCCAGGGAGCAAATCCTGTATACATTCCCTCTCCTGAACAAGGTGTAGAGGGTAATCATGACTATGGGAACCAATATGATCCTCGCCCTGTCCCGTCATACACCCCTGATCCAGTATTGGTTGGGTATGGAAGCAATAATAGTAATAGTAATAGTAATACTAGTAGTAGCAGTATTAGTGGTAGTAATACAAGTGGTAGCAATATTGATAATAATAACGACGGGCAAAATCAGAGCAATAGTAATTTCCAAGTTGTTAGAGAAAGCAGAAAAAGGTTGCTTAAGTTTCATCTTACAGACCATAAAATCACAGTTAGACCTGCTGATAATGAGAGGACCATTGATAATCCAGAGGCATATATTGAAAGTTTAATTAATTTTGCGTTAGAACATGTGATCTCCATTGCACGCCCCACCGATTAGATCGGGCTATACATACACAGCAGTAATAGTAGAAATAGGAAGTCTGTGTATGTGCCATGAAGAAGAAAGCGTGATTTATCTGCTTACCTCAACTGTCCTTACCTCAATTGAACGAGTAATAAATTCAAATGAGGAGTTGCTTTTGGGGCATTAAATACAGTTTCGGTTCCATTTGGCTGACAGCATGTATGGCCAGGGAAGAAATGTAGCGAGTGCTGATGGAAAATAATTAAAATATCAGGATTATTTGGGAAAGCGTTTAATACGCATATAAAATAAGAATATGTATTGTCTTCCCCTTGGAATTGTTTGATGGCAGGTAAAGCTTAAGTGTACAAAATATGATCTATATAACTTAAAAAGAAAAAACACTGTAACATGGCTTGTTAAAGCGTTAAAGTTTTCTGTGAGGAGGCAGGAGTTAACGTTGAAACGAAGGAAGGTTGTGACTTTATAGACTTTGATACTTTCCAATCGTATTTGAAAGAGTATCAAATTGTAATTTATGAGGAGCATAAAAAGAATGACCGAGAATGTATAGTTCGTTATCCAGGAGAGTATGCAGAAAATGAGATCTTTATTTACGATAAGAGAGGTGACACTTTTGGCTATTTTGAAAGGGTTTAATGGTCAGTCATATAAACACAAGTGTGAAACTCAGTGTTCTCTTGGCAAATACGAACACGAACGTTTTTATACTAATAACAAATCAAATTATTGCATGCAATAGAGAGTTTGCTAAGGGTGTGTGTTTTGAGTATTATGTGAAGCGTAATAAAGCGGGTAGATCTGTTTGTGATAATGTTAAGGTCTGCATTAATTGTGGTGTCATTTTTGATAACAGGCGTCGGAAGTCCGATCACGTGTGTCAACATTTTTGTTCGACATGCATGCAACGTCGATATAAACCCCACATATTCTTACGAAGACAAAAGTCTGTACACACTAATAGGTTTATGTACATTGCCTATGAAGTAGAAACAATGTTGAAGGCATCGAATGCGCACGGTGAAAGGAAACATGAAGTAATATTGGTCTTTTGTAATCATATATGTCATATAAGTAAAGGTATCGATGATCCGTGTAAAGCATGTGGTGATAATGTTGGAAATCGTTCGTTTTCTTTTAAGACAATGACGGCATTTATTAATCATGTATTAGTACATCGTCCCGTTTGTAGACGTATAGTATGCATAGCCTACAACGCTAGTAGATACGGTGGTCTCTTCTGCCTTAGAAATCTAATAGAAGAGCAGCATATTATTCCTAATGTCCTTCTTCAGGGTCAGAAAATTTTTATTAACATTGGAAACCGTATTTTTTGAGAGATCCTTTTTTGTTCCTCGGATGCAAACTGTACAGGCTACCCAAGACTTTAAGCCTTAATGAAAATTTAAAGAAGGGAGATTTCCCATATTTATTTAACACAGAAGAAAATCAAAATTATGTTGGTCCCTACCCCATGCTTGAATTTTACGACCCTGAGGTGCGAATCACAGAAGAAAAGCCTGGCCCAATGAATGTGCGCTAAGTGGCGTGGAGTTTAAACTCGAAAAGTAAATGCGCTTTTATTGTGACAATGATAGAATTCTAGCGGAAGCGATCATCAAATTTAGCGACATTATTGAGAAAAGAACGAATGATTTGCAATCTTTCATTACTTCATCCACCATTGCAAGTCTTGCGATGCGCACATATCGTACTTTGAACTTACCTGAAAATACTATCCCCGTAATTCCCGTATTGGGTTTCCATCATAAGACCAAGTATAGTACTACAGCTATGCAATGGCTTATGTATATGGAAGAACAATTGTGTAATGGAAATGGAAAAGGCTGAAAGTGCCACAAAGTAAAATTTCCAGTATTCAATAAAAACTTCCTAAAACTGTACTTTATCCTTTAAGGTGCTGCTCCTTGCGAGTGCTCTAGAAACTAGTAGGAATTTTTCTGGCACTTTGGACCTTCTCTAGGCTATTGGCGATGTCGTTTACAACACATTCCATGCAAAAAATCGATTTTTTATTTTTTGGCACTTTCAGCCTTTTCCATTTCCACTACACAATTAGGGATCGAAATCCAGCATGTTAGGAGAGGTGGGAAAAATCTATTGATAGGTACTCTATCGATGGATGGCACGAAGAGCTCAACGCTGCCTTTGACTTTATTGGTTACTATTGGCATAGTTGCCGCCGCTGTTACCCCTTTAACCGCGACGCCATCTTGCATGACTCTCATGATTCGTACAACACGATGGAAAAAAGATACGAACAAACAATGCTCCGCTGGAAGTATCTGAAAAGTATAGGTATAGACCTATATGAAATCTGAGAATGTTCTTGGGATGAAAAGGTAAAAACGGATAAGGACGTACAAAGGTTTATTAAAGAACGTTGTACTAATTTGCCTGATTTCCTTATTCCCAAGTATTGTTACAACGGTAGTCGCACTGAAGCGTTTCGATCTTACGTCAACTGTACGGGTGATGACGTCATCAGATATTTAGATATCACAAGCCTGTATTCATGGGCCATGTCACGTAAACTTATACCGGTTAATTCACCAAAGATGCATACGGGGCCGGAGTTTCCACATGTAGAAAGTATTCATGGTGTAGTAAAATGCACTATATTGCCCGCAAAAGACCTCTATTTTCAAATTCTGCCATAGGTTGCGAGAGGCCGATTACTTTTCGGTCTCTGTCGGACATGTATGGAGGAGGAAAATACTAATGATTGTACTTATAGTGATGAGTGTGCTATCACAGGGACATTTTGTACTCCAGAGTTGCATCTTGTTCTTCAAAAAGGTTACAAAATACTCGATATGCAAGAAATATGGGGATTCGAACACATGGGTCCTGAAGAGGGTAATTCAGGTGGTTTGTTCGGAACTTATGTGAATTCCTTCCTTCCGATGAAGCAGGAAGCCTTTGGTTTTTCTGCTTATTGTAAAAACAGAAGAAGACAAACAAAGATATATCGAGGAATTTTAAGCCGACGAAGGCATACAGCTGAATTAGGATAACATTAGGACGAACCCGGGATTGAGGCAATGTGCGAAACTTTACCCCAATTCATTATATGGTAATGGAGGCAGCGCACTGATATGTCACATAGTGTAATCGTTAGTAATGAAGTCACGTTTTCTAGATATTTAACAACGGCGCTTTATGAAATTCAAAATGTTGTGGCAATTAATGATCATTTAATTGTCACTTACAGAGACATTGAAACTGAAAACGTGCCTTTAGAGTTTTCCAATGTAATACCAGCCGAATTTTTACTTCCTGGACTAGACTTAAACTGTACGAACTACTGACAACTGTAGGACCAGATATAGCAAATTACTCTGATAATGACAGTATCATGTTTATACAGAAAAAGATGAACAATTGTTACCACTTGGAAAATATTCGGGTGATCTAACAGATGAAATTAAAGAAGGCTGGAAGTTTATAACATTTATAGGTTTTGGCGCCAAAAATTGCGCTTATAGGATAATTAGTCCCCAAGGGGATGTTCGGCACATACTGAAAATTAGGGGGTAACACTAAACGATAGGACCTCTCAGGTAATTAACTTTGAAAGTTTCTATAAATTAGTGTCTGGACAATTAGAATCCACTGTAATAGAAAATTCAAGTAGTATAGTGCACAGACCAGTGTTCCGTATCTTTAGCCGTGCAGAGACAAAGACACACCGTGAGGTTAACAAAAACGTAAACATATTGACGAACATGACGTGACTGACGATGAACCCATGCAAAAAGTGCAAATGTACTTTACGGTTATAGGCCCACGAACGAGTAAATGTGATCTGTATGAATGTCTTTTTTTCGACGAATTGCTTTCCATGGAAGCTCCGAACAATCGTAGATTGTGAAAATATTTAATATTCTTATGGAAGCTTATAAGAACACTATGAGTGTGAAAATATGAAAAATTAATTTATTGCTAATTTATTTTAATTTATTTTTCCTATTTTATTATTTGCTTCTTATGGAAGCTTATCTTATTTATTTTAACTCGAAAGCTTTGATATTCTTATATTCCCAGTGATATTTAACTCGAAAGCTTTAATATTCTTATATTCCCAGTGATTTTTAACACGAAAGCTTTAATATTCTTATATTCCCAGTGATTTTTAACTCGAAAGCTTTAATATTCTTATATTTCCAATGATTTTTAACTCGAAAGCTTTAATATTCCTATATTTCCAATGATTTTTAACTCGAAACTTCTAATATTCTTATATTCCCAGTGATTTTTCTTTATTTCTGTGTGTCTATAAAAAGCAAAAGCCCTATTGTATACATTCATTTTAGCACAAGATGTTAAAGTTTCAACATTCCTCTACTACTTTAATCGCAGGACCGTCAAGGGCGGGGAAGACATGTTTTGTAAACTGATTACTTAGCGAACGTGATCAAATGTTTAGTATAAATTTAATATTGTTTGTGTTATGGTGCAGGAATACCAAACTTAGACGCACATGCAAAAATACGTTTTGTGGAGGGGATACCCGATATGAATAATTTTGAAATTAAAAAAATCATTATTAATACTTGATGATTTAATGACAGAAAGCAATTGTGATATTGCTAATTTATTTCCAAAGTATGCTAATCATAAAATGTTCACTGTAATATTTATTATTCAAAATTTATTTCCAAAAGGAAAACATGCACGTGATATTAGTTTAAATGCACATTCTATTATAGTATTTAAAAATCCTCATGATAAATTACAAATACAATATTAGGAAGGCAAATAATGCTTCGATATATTAAGGAAATCCTGAATGTGTTCGAGGAGGTAACACGTAAGCCTCACGCTTATTTATTATTTGACTTAACACAGAAATCAAACGATGTATTGCGAATACGTACACATATTTTTCCTAATGAAATCGTGCATGTCTACGCTAACGTAAAAGACATGCATACAGAAATTGTTTAGTCTGAGTCAAGATGTTAAAGGTTAAACACTATAACACGCTCCGTGCTCTGAGCAAATGGAAGAGTACGAAACGAAAAAATTTACAAAATGTTTCAGGGGATTTAATAAGAACAATTTCTCAAGTAGCTAAAAACAATAAAGGGAAATATCCCTTTAAATTCTCGTCAGAAGCAACGTTTACGTAAACATAAAAATATCTTACGTGCTTTATCTGAACAGCGTAGAGCATTAAATAATAAGACGAAGTTGTTAATACAAAAATGTTGTGCGTTTCTATAATTAACCTTGGGACCACTTCTTGAAGCAGTAGCCACTAGTATGTTTCGTCGATAACAATGTCAGAATTACGTAAAATGATTTTAGTTCTTGAAAATGCTGTACATGAAATTCGATCCAATCTTAAGTCTATAGACTCACATCAATCACGATTAAATAAAGAAATGAATAATATTTCAAAACCTCATGACCTTAGTGTACAACAAAAGTGGAAATTATATCAACAAGCTTTGCATCTTATTTACAATATACTTCATCTTAACATAAATCTATTACATTACCTGTTATTCAGGAAGAAATAGAAGAAAAGGAAAAATCATCATCATCAACTGTTGTTCAGGATAACAATACTTCTATTTTACCATTTGTATCAGATATTTTTCAATCAGTACCGAAAACACTACGTAGGAAAACATCTATTATTAAAGCAGATGACAAATTGTGACAAAATTCAGTGGATAAGTCTTGTATAGTACGGATTCAAGGAAAAACAAAACCCGCTCAAATATTATAGATTTGTAAATGATGTTGATAGTACAAGAAAATATTCTAGAAATCTTATAGGTAATAATGAATTTAAAAATTTATTAGAAGATCTTAAAGTTCCTAAAGAATTTATTGGAACACCAGCATCAAAACTGAATATTAGTAGTACTACTGCTAGTAGTAGTAGTAGTAAAAGACAACGTAGTCGTAAAGTAAGAAAATCATCTAGTCCTGCAGCAGTAGCTATTTTTTTAAATTGGAAAGAATATAGTGTGTAAAATGAAAAAATTATCAAAAATATATTATGATTATTCAAATCCTGATTCTTTATCGAGTATGCAAACATTATATCGTAAAACGAAGTTGTCTAAAAAGAAAATTAGGAACTCGTTAGCTTCTCAAGATGCTTATACATTACATGCACCTGGTCGTAATGTTTTTGAACGTAAAATGTATTATGTTAGTGCACCAAATGAGGCATTACAAATGGATTAAGCAGATATGCGAAATATTGCAAAGTATATTAATAATTATAAATATATATTATATTGTACTGATATTTTTTCAATTTATGTATATTGTGTTCCCTTAAAAACAAAGTAAGCTCCTGAAATGGCAAAAGCAATAAAAAAATTTTTAAAAAATTAAAGTTGCAGTTGCAATTAACGTACAAACAGTTTTAAGCGGTGAATTTTATAATCGTCATATAAAACAATTGTTTAAAGAATATTAAATTAATCATTGTACTGTTCATTCCGAAGGTAAATGCGGCTTAGCAGAACGATTTATAAGAACATTCAAAGAAAAAGTGTATCGTTACTTTACTCCAAAGAATACTTATCGATATATTAATATCTTATATCAAATTGTAAATAATTATAATCACTCATATCATTCAAGCATTAAAATGGCACCCGCACAAGTAAATGATTCCAATTGAATCAAGTGTGGGAAACATATGGAAATACAATTAAAAAGAATATAAGTTGTAAATTTAGTCCGGGTGATTATGTCTGTGGTAGTAAGTATAAAAATACATTAGAGAAAGGATATTTGCCTAAATGGTCACAAGAAATATTTATTGTAGATACTTGTATTACATCAAATCCTGTCACTTATAAATTAAAAGATTGGAATGTTGAAGAAATTAAAGGGATATTTTATGCACAAGAATTACAAAAAGTAATTCTAATTCAAAGGAAACTTATCTAATTGAAAGAGTATTAAAACGTAAAATGGTTGGATATATGTAAAGTGGTTGGGATATCCGTCAAGTATGAATTCGAGGATTAGATCAGATTCTATTCAGTTTGCAAGACGAATTCAAACTTTACACACGACTTTTAAGTTACACTTCCCTCAAATGCAAGTAGGAAAATTTTCTATAATAATAATACTATCTGATACTACTAATACTACTAATAATCATACTAATAATACTAATAATAATACAGCCTCATTTCGAGTTAAATTAGCACAACATATTGATTTAAGTGATGAGGAATGGGGTGTTGCATTAACACAAATTAATATTCCGTGGAGTTTTTATGTTGGTGAAAATGAAGAAATTATAATTACCACTCTATAAACTTAAACGTTATCATGTGCCAATAACACCGGGATATTATTCATCTATAATCTATTCTTCAGCTGATTCCTGAAATTGTTCGTATATTACAATATTTACAAAATAAAAATCAAATTGTTATTAAACATTCTTTAAAATTAGAAGATTAATGTATGATTGATATTACACCAGGATTACAACATATTTAAGGATCTATTAATGAAAATACACTTGATATTAAAAATGTTGTATACAAAAAAGTTAGAAATGTTGATTTGATATTAACACATGCAAAATTTCCATGTAATTTAAATTATAATATTCGTAATACAATTAATGTATGCGTTCATATTGTAAAACAACAACAAAATATAGGTTCGATAGTTCGAAATCTAAGTGTATATAATGTACAACACGGTCATGCAAAATCTTTTGTGTTTCACACACTACATTATGTTAAAGTTGAAAAGAAATATTTTGATACGATAGAAGCAAACTTAAAAGATGAACAAGGTTTAAAATTACCATTTCGTTTTGGGACTTCAAACTTGACACTTCACTTTAAACGAAAATGATTTCTGAATGTATTGATGATAGTTTTTACATTACATTAGTTTCAAACGCTAGTACAAATGTTTATCCTACATATAGTCCAACACATTTTATTAATCAGTTAAATATAATACACGATTATCAGAATCCGATTGGTATGTGGGTCTAAGTGAAGTATATTTTCTATTAACATGTTATAATGTTACCGAAGGTGAAAATGTTTTATGATATAAATTTAAAAATGCAGAGCCTATGAAAAATAAAGTTATTTTTGGATATAATCCAACCATTCATCATTTAATAGATAAATTAAACAGTATCAAGATTTATAAGATTTATTTTTTCAAATATTGTACATGTTGAATGTGATGAACGTGTAGAATAACTTACATTGTCACCTGTATTAGCTTTACAATTAGTTTTTTCTAAAAAATCGGACCTTGTAAAAGAACGTCGGGGATTGAAACAACCATACGTAGATATTGGATATCAACATCCAATTTTTATTTATACAGATATTATACTATATCAATTTTTAGGTGATACAAAAGCACCATTATTACGTATAGCAAAAATCTATTATATAAAATGCGCAAAAGTTCAATTACCTTTGAAGATATTCATTATATGCCACTTGCAACATTTTGTTTTAACAATCGAAATACTATTAAAAGATCACACACGACGAAATTTGCAATTTCGATCTGGGGCACTGACCGTAACACTACGTTTTAAACGCTCCCCTGCATTTGCTAAATAATAATAATAATAATAATAATAATAATAATAATAATAATAATAATAATAATAATAATAATGAAGATGAGATCAAGACGTGTTTCTTATCATCGTGGACGTGGAATACCATATTTTTCATGACCTTTATATCAAAGGGGACATGGAATAGGTTCTTAAAGGTTTATTTCGTTTTGCTCTACCATTTCTTAAACAAGGTGCAAAAACTGTAGGACGTCAGGCATTACAAACGAAATACCAGTGGCAGGTGATGTTTTGGGAAATCGTCCATTTAAAGAATCTGTTCGTGCACCTGTAAAAGAAGCTGGTGATAGTTTAAAGACAAAAGCCATTAATAAAGTTGGACAGTTGCTAACTGGTAGCGGTAAGAGACGGTTACCCAAAAGGAAGGCTCCTGCAATTGTAAAGTTGGGACCACCGACAAAACGTAAACATATAAATGATATCTTTTCATAATGTCGCTCCTAATTTCAGATAGTTTTGAATGTTCTATCAATGAATATGATTTCTTTTCTATACCTATGACACAAACAGCTATTGGAGCAACTACAATTGCCGAATATCGTCCTATTTTTACACTAACCTCAGAAGGACCTATTGAGTTTGTTATTCTTGGAGACACAGGGGAATTTATTCATCCTGCATATTTACGTACGTTTTAAAATTACAAAAGCTTATGGTACAAATTTAACTGAAGATGATACTGTTGCACCAGTTAATAATTTCCTACTTTCATTATTTAGTCAAGTTGATATTTCGTTAAATGATCAGTTAATTAGTTCTTCATGAGGATCTTATCCTTATCGCGCATACATTGAAACATTATTAAATTATTCTTATGATGCTTCTCAAACACATTTAGCATGTGCCATGTGGCATAAAGATACTGCAAAACAATTTAATAAATTGGATAACACATACGCTGGTTTTGAAACACGTGCTAATAAGATGTAAAATAGTAAATCTTTTGAAATGTACGGACGTCTTCATACTGATATTTTAAGTTTAGATCATGCTTCCCAATAAAGTAAGTTTATGTGTAAAACTACAGCGCAGTGAAGATAACTTTTGCTTAATGTCTCCTCAAAATACAAGGTATAAAGTTGCACTTAAAAAAGTTATTCTTCATGTACGTCGCATTGATGTAGCAGCAGATTTAGCTGTGCAATTAAATACGCGAATGGCTTCGGAAACTGCCAAGTTAACTCTCACAAGAGTATAGACAAGATCTTATACTATTTATGCACAAGTCAAGTCTTACAAACTAGATAATCTCTCCCTGGGTAATGTTCTTAAAGGCCTGGTACTCTCGTGCGCATATGGAGAAATCCGCAAGGATAAAGTTGGGTTGTCATTTTTGAGGGAAAGACACTTCAAGTGCTGTTTCAGTATGGTTGATATGAACGTTATTCGATACTCTAGGAATATTATTTTCTTGAAATGGTATTGCAGCGGTTTGTAATGTTATTTTCTAATGATAATGTACATATGTGAAATGCATGACGCATTGTACCAAACTGTTGATTTTATATCAGCTCGAACGTTAAAATTCCGAGCAAATTTCAGTACTGACTCCTGCAAGTGTCAGTCAACTTCCTACATTTGCAAGATGGTGTGCATGGGTTTGGTTTACGGTTGCACCGCATCGTCTTGCATTCAGTGGCACAGGTACAAGTAATCAACTCCTCACAAGCGTCTGGATTTTTTGGCAATGTTAACAAATGAGGGACAAGTGGATTATTCTCCACTTTCCATCCCATTATTAAAGGAAAGGCAGAACTGGGTGCTGCAAATGGGCCTGCCTCCATACTAATGCCTGGTAATGAGAACACTGTATGTGAAAGTAATGGGAATCTCTGGTGGGTGGCAGTTTCTCTATTTTGATACCCTTGACAAACATACTAAGCACCATACACTTTGCAGATTTCAGCATTCCTAATGGTCTGGTCAATAAGGACTGTATCAGCTCCTAATCCTCTCAGCAGATGGTTATGCTGTGCAAACACTTCCCAGCACGTCGTATGTCCAGCAACGTACCAAGTTGAGGCACATTTAGTGATAGCATGGAAAGCTGGATGAAACTGTAGGACTTGTAATTCCATTTGCAGCTTTTCAACAATAGCGTGAACTGGAATGTACGTTCTGCTCCTTGCTGTCCTCTGCCTTCATCCACTGTTTCTTGCATGGCATTGTGTGGAAGTAAATAACCAGATGGTCTAAGATGTCAGTACCTCTTGTCGAGACAGCAATGCTTCTTGCTCTACTTTTAAACGTAATGTAAAATAATCCTGGTGTCAGATTCTTCGTGTTTAGCTTGCAAGTCATTAGTGTCGGGTTGCATCTTAAACTTCGACCCTTTCGTCATTCCTGAAGTCACCTACAGCAACTTTGGTCTTGTTAGAATATGTTTCCAGAATCAACTGTTGAGAAAATGTTAGCGAGATCTGCTTTGTTGTTATCGTCGATGATAAAGTTCTTTCACTTTGCATGAAGATACACATCTCTATTATTTATTGGTTTCCTCATTCCCACAGGCCCTTTCCGACGCCATTTCAGTGTGCCACTCTTGATTAAGAGAGAGTAGGAACAATGAAAAGTGATATCAATGCACCGGAAGATTTCCCCACTTTGGAAAACATTTTGAACAAAAGTATCTGCAAAGTCTCCGAAAGTGTGTGCTGTTTGTGACTTTCCAATTGCTATTGGCCTGTTCGTCAATGATTAGCTGTGATTCAAGTTTGGTTGGGACAAGGAATACGATCAGTTATTATTCCAGAAAGAGTTGTTTGTGGGCCTGAGCGAACCTGCCCATTTGCTTTTGCCAGAGATAGAGGAGCAACGAACAGTTCATGAACCATAATGTTGTTAAGGTTGACTGGACGTCCTGCTTCATATACAGCAATGAGTAGCTGCAGAATATTCTTATGAGCTATCACTGTTTTATATTCCCAGTTTTTGCATTTGATTGTTTCACTTCATACAGAGATGCAAAGGGCAGATACTTGTTTTGAGGCAGCTTCTCTCTAAAATTTATCGTTCTTTCTTCAGTTGGTAGAAGCTTCTCCTCCACAAACCATCCAACCGATCTTGTCCTTTCTGTGTAGCTGTCAACAGATCATTTCAATGTCTAGGGTAACCAAGTAATTGTTTGCAATGTTTTACAATGTCTGAGGCACGTTATTTGTGGGAAATGCCAAATCCCTACAAAGCTAAAACCAATGTATCTTCGTATCTCGAATCCAACTTAATCCTGCTTTCCAATGTCTCAATGTGAACATAGTATACATTTTCTAGAAGACCAAAAGCAACTTTTGTGTCCAGAGAAAGTTGAGATGGAAATTGAAAGACAGAGTTTGCTGAGAGCTGAGGTGCTCCTCATCATGTCTCCACTACTCTTTCCAATGCAGCCAAGCCACTTCTGACTTTAATCTGGGTCAACTTGGTTGAAACGATCTGGAGAAAGCCTGACAACAAAGTTTCCAGGTTCAAACTCTTTCTCCACCTCTTCTGGAAGCTGGTACATCAAGTTCAGGTAGATGGTGCCCCAGCGAGCATAGTTCACGTGATTGCAGTGCATAAAATATGTCAGCATTCGTTGGAAAGCGTGGAGATGCAGGTCCCAAGTTCTATCCCTCTGAGCAAGAGTAAACACTACAAATATATGGACCATTTGCATATATCCCCATCAAAACATATGGTTCGGATTCACATTATTTGCAATGAAAGCTGGTATGATCGCTGTAAACTGTTGTGATTTAAGCAGTGACACAAGTTCTTCAACATGGTCACTTTTGTTTTCTGAATCATATCTTTTAGTTCTGGATTATACTCTTCTTTGAAGCTTAGCAACTGTGGAAGTAGTATTCTCCATAAAACTTGAAGAATTATCTTGTGGTATGTCATTTCTTTCGTATAAGATGTCCCTGTTAGTATCTGTTTGGTAGTTTTTGTTCCAATTATGTTGCTCTCAATACAAGATTCCAGTAACCGTGATGATTTACATGAATATTGGAATATGATATTCATCACCGTCTCTTTAGCCTAGCCGGCATAACTGTGGAACGTAAAATTCAAAGATTTCATTTCATTTCATTTCAAAATTTCTAATTTTTGTCACATTCCATCCTTATTGTTAATAAAAACCTGTTATGAGTAATGTTAGTTCCTGTGAGCTTAAGTTCTAAATCTCCTGCCGTCTAGCGACTTTCATATAACTCTGCCTTGTACATGTCAATCTTGATATACGTACAAAAGATTGCGTAGTGCCTCCATTTTTTCTGGTGAATATTAGAGAACAACGGGGACCTAAATTTGGTGGCATACGGTGGATCTGTATTATGTAGGCATTGAACTTTGCAAAAATCCTGTATGCCAACTTTTCCTCAAAAATGCCCACTAGGTTAGAGGTTCTTTACTTTGGTGCCAAGAGTATGGTTATCGGTTTCATCTCCAACACAGCCTTCAATGGAAAACCACATCTTAATCCCTATGAGTTTCGAAACTTTATCGTTAACAAACTGCAATTAGACGTCGGCTCAAAATCATTTCCTCCAACCCCCTCAAACCTGATTTTAATAATGATTTATACCTTCTAAGTTACTATACTCTGATATCAGGTACTGGTATATATTATCAAAATTATTCACATACTGTTACTCTTGAAGAATATCCTAATGGATATGCTATGTATGCTTTTATTCTGTCTCCAACAGGAACTTTAGATGACAATACATGAGATGTAGTTTGTGATTCCACTGTAAATTTAAAAGTATCATATTCAGAAACTTTAACCGACCCTGTTACATACATTGTGTATGCACAATTTGATCTCTTAGCACAAGTAGACAAAGGTAGAAATATATATCATATTGTTCAAATACTACAAGTATTTACACATATAGAATAACTAGAAAGTGTTTTCTTCAAGAAATTCTTCAAAGAAATGTTACAAATTTAGAAGAAATAGACTGTCCAATGTATACTGCATTAAGTTTTTACGTTCACAAGTTTGCACATAATAAACATCGTTTCGGACAATATAGGTGCAGTGGTCATTAAACATTACTGTATAGTGAATATGTAAAAGTGTATGTTTGTTTTACATGTGAATAACATTGATAATTACATGCCTACTACAATGAAGAAAAATAATAATTTTCATCATGTATACTGAAGAATTGTTAAGTGTTACTAGTTGATAGTGACTGGTGCAAGTGTTACTCGAATTTTCCCCAGTGACAAACTTCCTGTAATGCTAGAACCCCTTGCTGCACTTGTGATTAATCTTGATACATCCGATTCGAATGGTTCGCACTGGGTTGCAGTGTACATCGATGAGAAGAAACAAGGCTACGACTTTCATAGTCTTGCTATGGGCATTCTCAAGATAATAAAAAACTTAAAATACTAATATATTTTATACTATTTAGTATTTATTAACAAAAAATACTAAAATATATTTTACAAATAGTCAACATCATCAGGACGATGATTCTGTGTTGTGTGGATATTTTGTTTTATTCTTTTTGCATCATATTATTCACACTCAATCATTTCAAAAGTGTTTAAAATATTTAACAAGAAAAATTTGAAAAAGAATGATATCATTCATAAACATATAAACAAAATTTCAAAGAGGATGCACAAATATTTTTTATTATATATATTTACAATGTTTGTTTTCTATTATATATACATTTTTAAATTACATTTTTTAAAATTTACAATATTTTAAAAAAAATACATTCCTGCATTTTATTTTAAATTCTTTATTACAATCTTGATAATGCATTAGTTAATGCCGTTGATCTTTCATATTTCCACCAATAATTCAACTGTTGTGCGTTACGATATGCACATCCTGATTCCTTTACAATATTTGTGTGAAAAGAACAATATTCATTACAAGTGTTTCTACACAATTCATTTAACGAAGGACAATGTTTTGTTTCTAAATCAATAACATTATCTAATGCAAATATTCTCTTAATCCATAGAGATTTCTGTATACCTTTACAATAAAAGGTTGAACTCTTTGCACATAATTGATATACAAGGTTACGTATGAATGATACAGTATATCCAGTTTTGCTATCCCACTTCAAACCGTGTAAATTAAATGTTAACCTATCAAATTGTTTTTCGGAACCTAATGACATAAATTATATTAAATTGGGGATTTTACCAAGCAATGGAAATTTACTGTATCATCGCATGTGCTTAGGCAAAACTCACGAATAATAAATTCGTTATCAGATATTTTAAAACCTTGAATATCAATAATATATTGATTTACGCATGTGAAATTTCATTTGTGCGCTGAATGAAGAATGGTATAATTTGTCCAATGAATTCTGTTTTTTAAAAGATCACAAGTTTTACGTATAAAACATATAAATGAGATTTCAGTATTTTCTTGTTCGAAAACTTCTAAAAGTTCACGAAGAAGTTTATCAAGAGATAAGTATTTTGCTGTAAATGTACCAGTATTATGAAAATGAGTACAATCATGAAGAATATTTAATTTTCATTCCACACATTAAATTGGATTGTTATTACGTAAGTATAATTTTATTGTTTTTATTACACAAGTCACATTAATATTTTCACCAGTACATAACACACATGAAACACTACCACTCTTCTAATATATTTTTTTCAATCCGGAATGTCCGATTTCCGTCTCTTTTGTTAATACAACGTCCAGTAATTCCGGGTGATAGTGTATATCATTAATAATTCCAGATATATTTCATAAAATTTTCTCTTGTTAATATTCCAATAATGCGTCTATTTGCATACAAATAAAACACATCTTCTTCAACAGTAGGACTTGCTATAATACTCCAAGCTCGGGTTTCCAATGATTTTGAGGGTACATTCATACAATCATGATTATAATCATGATAAAAGCCTTCTCTACAAACATCGCACATTAACGTATCGTTAAATTCCATTTTTAATAGCCTTCTTTAAGCATTCTCGGTTCACTTTTTGACTATTACAACAGCAGTCTAAACTCCAAAATCTTGATGTTCTTGATAATACAGGTGGAGATGATGTTGGGGTTTCTGAAACTGTTAGCGCTGGAGATTCTATTGTGTCAATATCAAATTCTTCATCTGAAGATGATTCGTATATTTCTGTTTCAGCATCATGATAATGATGCATCAATATTACTATTGCAATGATCCTTTTTCTCATACGACTGCATGATGTATCTTTATATATTTTGTATCTTATAACCTGTATTTAAAATATTTTCATACCCACAAGGTAATCACGTGCTCACCTTACGCGGCGCCAATCTTGCTTTATATTAGTTGTCGCCATTGTCTGATATCTACCCACAGCGGCACCAAACCTATTTGCCAATGGATTACCGTTACCGATATTCTGTGATGTCACGTAGCATTAAGGTCCATACCCTACACCACCAGCTCTCACTTCCGCCTATCCATCCGGGTTCCAAAAGCACGCGAAAACCAGTTATTGTCCAGACATCACCAGCAAAGACGTGCGAGGACCAAGCTTTGTATATGTACAGCATCAAGCATTTTACTACGTTCACACTCAATGAATGTTCAAATGAATTTAAAAAGTCCCGCATGAATAAAATTTATTCCCTCCCACAATTTTAATTCGATCACAATCAAATTTAACAACGAGTATACTATGCATACGTACACTCAAATACTAGTTGCTATCAAATCATTCAGTAAAATAAAATAATACGAAAAACAAATAATATTCGATCACAATCAAAGATTGTTCAGCAAGGAAATTACAAAAAGTTTAAAAAATAAATAAAATAAATATTCCTTCCTTCCTTCCCTAAGAGGGTCCTGTAATAATATTAACACGGGGTGGAACCATTCGCTCCCTCTTCTTTTGCAGGGGGTACAGGGACCATAGGAGTCATATTTTAAAATCTAATTTTTAATGAAATTTTAATATGATCACAGCCTAGCTGTTCTATTTGAATAAATTGTTATGAGGTAATTAAAGATACGATCTAATTAAAAAGCTGGGTTCGAGATTAATTTTATTTTTAGTATAGTTGTTCTAATAAACTTGATATCAAATTTTTAATACGATCACAGCGTAGCAGTTCTATTTGAATTAAAAATATATTATTCAAATTATTAAGCAGAGTATGCTATGCATACGATCCATTAAAATTACGAAAAAATAAAAATCACGTAATATAGGTCATTCAGCTTACAGGAAAACCCTCACCTACTTTCCCATATGGCAATTAACGTCACACATTTCCTCTAGCTTGTTAAGAACTCGATTAAAAGTACTGTTAAGGCAGTCTCTTTTACCACCCAGCGAAATCTTTCTACTCCTAATTGGAAGTGAAAGATAATTGCCTTTGTTGTAAGATCAAAGAAATTACATAACTTAACATAGAAATTACTTAACAAAACATTGCAAGAATATTTTCGTTTAGCTTCATTCTGTTTGCAGTAGCCGAGCTGCAGGTGTTTCTAAAACATTCAAAACTGCATCTATGACCCTTTAGGCCTTCACATTATCGTATAAATTCAGGATTATTTTTAACAGTTAAATAAATTCTAAACTCTTAATTTTTAATTTCAAAGAATATTTATTTCTAAAAGTTGAAAAAATTAGGAAGTATAATAGAATATATAAGAATTACAGATCTTTCGTTACATAGCTCCTTCGAACTATACATCTTTCTTTCGAATTAAAACATATTTCGTTAGTTTATATAACAAGAAAACATGCGTTTTGTTATCATGTTTAATTGCTCAAATAGAAAAACATAAGTTACAATTTCATACTCGTCTTAGTTCTACGAAATACTGGTCCCTGGCATACTATTAGACATTCTTGATTTTTTTTTAGTATATGTTGTTTTATAAGGGTGTTTATAATGATGTATTATAAAGCAAAAATAGGCAAATATAATCATCAGTTACCTGAAAAGTACACCTAACTTCATTGTTGTCGAACAAACATACCACAATTAAATACAAGCTGAAGTGAGAGAAGGTCGATTTTCGAAAAGCAGACCGTTTTTGTGCTACATTTTGCAGACCGATATAGTTTTATCTTCACGGGTAAATGACTTGATACCGAGAAAGACTGCCGTAATGAAAACTTTAATATGAACTAAAATGTGTTCAAATCGAGAGATTTCTGGAAGATCTGATGTGTTTGAAGCATCTGAGAAACGAATTAGGAAGAAACTTGATTATGGTGAACCGTGTGAGAAACAAAGGAAGGACAAGTGTTGGAGTAAAACAATTTTTATCCCAAGATCTTTATGCTGCATAAAGAACATTTGTCCCAAGATAAGACTTGTTAGTGCAAAGGAACTGAAACAGAAACTTTAAAACAGTGGTGTTCAAGACTCTGAAAGAGCAGTGAAGCGTAGGCTCTCCTACATGAACCTGAAGGTGTACAGATCTGCTAAGAAGCTAAAATTAGCCTCTGACTTATTTTCTTTGCGTAAAGGCCCACAAAGATAGAGAATTGAACTTTTAGAGATTTGCTTTTGTGACGAATGCATGTTTGAAATTATGGGTAATAAATCTCAGTTCGTGAGACGACGTCCAAATAAAAAAAAAAGTAGTGATTGTTTTGTACCTACTACTGTAATGGTGGGTTGTCATGTTAGAAGAACTTGTAGCTGTCTTTAAAAAAACGCCACCCGATCTTTCTATTTACTCTTTACATATTACAACTTCTCGGAAACAAGAAAGGTATCACCGCCAATGCAGCACTGCACTCTAGTGGACAAACGGTGAACCTCCTCATTAAAAACGTGTATTTTGGCGCACTCCCCCTCCCTGTCCAAAAGAATCCGTTGTTTCGGAAGCAGCTAAACTGTTTTTCCCTTTATGTCAGTGGGAGGGCGATAGCAGGTAGCAAGCAAGACGTCCGAGAAAGTTGCACATTGTTCAACTCCTTGCAAGATGGAAAAAAAATATTGTGTGTCCCTTTCAAGATTTTGTTTACATGGAGAAATATAGTAGGGTTTCAAGATTTTTTTATGACAGCTACAAGTTCTTGTACCGTGACAAGGCCTCTTAAAACATCCAATATTTGATCTTTCATTAGTGGCAAAGGTACCAGGGTGTCTGTATGTTCTTCAAGGAACAATGAGGCAAGAACAATACAGAAGTAGGCCTACTTAGAAGATTGCTGCTCCAAGTAAAAGAATGCATACAGAATGGAGAACCGCTCCTTTTCATGCAGGATGGAGCATCATGCCATACCGGAAAACCAGTTAAACAATTTCTACAAAGTGGAAATGTCCCTCTTCTGCCCTGGCCGGGCAATTCTCCCGATATAAATTCCATAGAAAATATTTGGGAACTATTGAAAAGAGAAGTAGTGAAGTAAGAAATTACAACTTAAATCGGCCAAATTGAAAAAGTCATTCAAGTGTGGTATGCAGAACACATTACAAGTTTGCACTGATAGTACGCCAAGAAGAATCAAAGTACTGATAAACGCCAAAGGTGGCTTGACCAAATATTAAAGAAATATCCACATTGTATCTAGTAAGAAATATAGTAGTTTAATTCCTGTAACTGTAATTATTTTACTTGTAATTGATGACAACATGTAATAAACATATTTCATATATATATATATATATATATATATATATATATATATATATATATATATATATATATATATATAAAGAAACTAGGAAAAAATATGTCTTCAAATTCTGCACAAAATTTCCGGAAAACTTAATAAATAAATAAAATAAAGTGTGCGTCTAATAATGTCCAGGAACTGTATAACATATTGAAATATGGTCATCAGCGCAGTTAGGTGAAATAAATTGGAAGTTCATATTATTATGAAAAATAGATATACAGGGTGTAACAAAAAGTACGGCAAACTTTCAGGGGTGGATTCCTTATGTGTAGACAAGTAAAAAAAATGTTCATATGACCTATTGAGGTTGAAATTGAGTCACATTGAGGGGCGTCCAGAATGTGACCATTTCACATCGTCAGGGGGTTCAATAGCTATAACTTTGTAACAATGTATTTCCGACATATGGTCATATGAACTTTTTTACTTGCTTAGCCATAAGGAATCCACCTGTGAAATTTTGACGTACCTTTTTGTTACACCCTATATATTTTCACATAAATTGGAAATTTGAAGGAAAGAAGACTAATTTCCTACGTCCCATCTTTTCACCTTTGCTGCAGCTATTTAAAACCTATGCCTAAAGTTAATACCGACTCCCCAGTTTGGTCGAGAGGTTCCTAAACCATGAGGTTGGCGGTAAGTTCTGGACCAGTGTCCGTAAGCGTCCAGCCTACTGTTTCCGTTTCTACTTGACCAGAGTCGTCGTTGGGCTTCGGCATTGACGGTAATTCCAGATCTGTCCCTCTGAGCACCAACTTGAATTGAGCCTTTGGGATCCTTTCGGTCTCTTGGACTTCGAACAGTTCTCTTCTTTACTTGCTCCTACAATTAATATATACTATCATCATTCTAGTTTAAACACTGAAAATAAATCATTCAATGTATAAATTTATTACTTAAAATACATACTGTAATTCTCTTACAATTGGCACTGCAGAATAACAAAGTTACTCTAGCAGTTTGCAAAAATAATACATCTGGATTAAGAACTTAAGTAAGAACCAAATTATTAGAATCTATACATTTGTACTACAATATCAATATAACCCCAACAGGATGATTTTCAAATTCCCAGATTCGCAATCTTTAAGGGTCTTTGCTATGTTCACTTCCATTTTTGAATTTTTGTGAATAAATTAAAAGACAGTGGCGATAATTGTTTTAGACATTATGCGTAGTGCAGAAGTTTGATTGCCCAACATTTATGACGTCACAAAACTGTGCACCCGGATTTCTAGCAGAAAATACTTTTAAAAAATTACTTTATAGTATTTGCAGATACTATCTGGCTCACTTTGGAAAACTTTAATGTTTTTCATTGTCTTTAACTTATTCACTAAAATTAAAAGAAGTATTTGGCATCATATTGAAGACTGTTAACGGCGTGCCTAAAACTGTATATGAAAACAAATGTGTGTGCGTTCTTTGTTTTCTTTTGGTGACAAAAGAAGTACAGGTTTTATTATGAGATAATTTTTATTGACATTCCAAACTTGCAAATTGTTTTAGGGCAGCTTCCAGAGCTTTGCATATAGGGCGCCATTTGAGGAGGACAAGAGGCGATTGCTCCCCCATGAGTTTGAAAAATTGATACATTTTAATTCATTGTATACTAATATAGTAATAAAAAAACGTGAAACTGTTATGTCGGTGGAGCATCTTGTCATTCTTCTCCTGGCAAAATCTGAAATGATCCTACCGTTTACAAAGACTGCAAGTTTTAATCGTTGAATATTTGAATTAAACACTTTATTGTGGTCACAATCGATCATTCATTCGTAGTTATTATAATAGGTGACTAATGTATGTCGTAAGGTAGGGGAGATTGCGCGATAAAGTGAAAAAATATATATTATAATAAAAGACCAAACAACAGGCTATAAGATGGTAGGCCTACTGGTTACAAATTTTTATTTTTCATACAATTTATTTCAAGACTATCGAGACTGTGCTCTCGAGACTCAAATCGAGACAAACATCTGTTGATCGAGAGAGACTGAGAACGAGACGGCGATATTCTTCTCGAGACAACACAGAGACCGTATAAAGTCTTGTCTCGTTTCAATACTAATTCCTAGCGAGGAGTCATGATTTACGGGGAAAAAGAGAGAGAGAGAGAGTATATCATAAACCTGTGAAGTTAGGAAGATGAAACTTCAGAGTATAAATTTTTCAATAATAATAAACGAATTCGTGTCCCACCATTTGTGAAAATTCTTGTTTTAAGTGAGCTTTTTTAGAATTTCTTTCTTCACATTGAAACTGATATTGCCTGTCACTTGTGATCACATCACAGGGAAATGGTTTATCAGTTTGAAATCAATTTAGGAGGAACATAACCCAACCTAAGTATTATAATGTTTCTTTCATTAAAGGGCGTATCCTAAGTTGGGTAGAAGAGGTTGAAAATTTATCCCGAAAGTACAACATCTCACGCACTTGTCAAGTTAGGAAGAAACTTGGCATGAACTCTCCATTTCAATTCCCACTGGGAGAGCACGAAATATTTTTTTTAATAATCGGACCATAGGAAAATGGCTGAATCAATAGAAATTAATATTGGGATATCTGATAGTTAGCACATATTTCAATCTGGATTTTTATCATGTCACTTTTATTAACCCATATATCTCCTTATCTTTTTTGTTTTGTATTTTGATTCATTTTCGAAAATAGATAATTTTGGACCTATTTGTGAATTTAGTGCCATTTCCTTTTGCTGATCTCCCATTGGCTAATTATGATACTAGGTCGAAAACGACCCGGAAGGCAAATATATAAACTTTAGCAATAACGAAATGCGTAAGTGGGTCGTTTTCGACCCGGGGGGCTTATATCGGTTAAAGGGCTCATCCTAAGGGAATATAGGGGTTCAAAATTTATCCCAAAAATAGAGATTTTATGGGTAGGGTTTCTATCATTAATCTTAATAAAATCTCTGGGGAGCGTTCTCTGGGTTTCCAATAATGCCATTCTCTGCACGGTCTTGCTCAGTGTTGCTTTCACTGTGTAACCAACTGGGGAAAGAAGGTTTGAATTATTTTCCATAACTTTACTCTCCCCGTGCGAAAAATGAGCATTTCACGTTTATGCCTAAAAAGGCGGTTCTATTATGTTGTCATAAACTTCCAATTAATACGAAGAAAAACAATTAAGAAGGAATATAACATTTATTCCTGTATACGAACGAAGAACAACAAAGCAAAAAAAAAAAGTTTTTAATATTGTCTGCAACCCTAATTGATGTCTATGAGAGATTTGGCAACATAGTGCAAGTTACGATACTTAATTGGTTATATCTACAGATCACTCTCTGGTCACTTCTGGATTGGTTATTTCTACAGATCGCCTACCCCACAAAATAGCCCTTTAAATGTTTGCCTTTTCGTGTAATATAATCACTCTTTTTTTTTTTTTAACATTTTCGCGACTAAAAAATAATCGGTTTCTCTAGTTCTTTAGTGAGGCAGGGTCGTTGAAGAAGAGGAAGTAGAGTGAAGCGTAAGCTCTGAGCGTGTACCGACGCATTCAAACAATCGAAGTGGGACGGATTCGTTCCTCTTCTCGCACTCACGCACACATACACACACACAATTACAAAAGACTGACTTATATTGTTTCAAGGACCAGATGAATCCTAAGTAAAATTTCGAATCATTGCTTATTTACGATGTTCATACAGAAACTGTTACGAAGGAAAAATCTAAGAAATACTTTCTTAGTGTGCTTTACAACTTTGGAATTGAATTAACATTTTATTTATTTATTTACTTCGAAAAAGCAAACACTTAATATATGTATGTATAATTTTCTTTTAACTATTTAGGGAACGAATGAATATCCTTTAACTATTTTTTAAAATTGATTTACCATTGAAACGTTACTGTGAAGCCGCAGAGAAAAAGGCGGACAACACCCACGGTGATTCAGTAAATTTGGTTCTCGCTAGACTTTGCGGAACTTTATGTATGGATATTTTGAAGATTCATCGCGGTTACCTTGGCTTGCATATGCATCTTTGGCATAGAATACCAGGATTCGATGTTTGGTAGGAAAACGCGGAACACAGTCTACCTTAAACAGTCAGCTTACGTCTTCGTGCTGAAAATGAATGGTCGAATAAATTACTCATTTGCTTTAGAAACGATAAAAATTTAAGGCATACTTGTTTCCATGCATTATAAAAATATTGCCGTATCCCCCTATTTTAGAAATTAATACACTGGTATATTATAAACATACGAGAAACGAAGTTAGTTAACTTTCATTATGATTTAGTTTTTTGCAACTGTTTCGATTTTGATTTAAGATCCCTTTCAGCAGCGAGACTATATAAGACGTGAACTTACAGTTTAACGTGTAATCCGAACCACACCAGCTCCATCCGAGAATCGAACCGGGGTACCTCTCGTCATACTCACGTATATAAACGATAGAGCCAGGAGGCAACTCTATTTCTATTTACACTCCTAAATATGTATAGTAATAGGTATGTAAGCGAATGATTTTTACGAATGGATTGAAAGGGGGGCACGGTGGCTGAGCGCTGATTTTACTGAGTTCTTACCTCATCAGTAATTCGATTATATTCGTCGTTCTCTGGGTTTCCAATAATGCCATTCTCTGCACGGTCTTGCTCAGTGTTGCTTTCATCTGTGTCTTGTTCATATGAGTCATCTTCTATTCTTTCCAAAGTATCTGTTAATTCCGCAGGAACTATTCGGACAATTGCAGGAACTACCACAGAGTCACTGATAGGAAAATAGAGAGCTTGGTCTTCAGTGTAAAGATAGGGAAAACATAATCCTCCCATCGTGTGCAAACTGAACGTGAGACACATAACTGCAAGTATCTTATTCATTGTCACTTTCTTGTGTTCTTCCGCCGCGTTGTAGAGTATCTGAAAAAAAGAAAAGAAAAAATATTCAAACCTGAGTATTTATTTGGAGATTATATTTAGTTTTCCCACAGTTATCGTTGCTTTGGCCAAATATCTAATACCAACTTATAATCATCCCTGAGATCACATAATTTTGTTATCAAAATAACAGAAATACCTGGAATTTGTAACACGTCCGATTTCTGGGTTGGCAGCGGTTAGGCGCCGATCGCAACGTCTGACTGTTGGTGGTAGTGTATTAGGACAAACTCCGTACTACGTAAGGAGCAGTAGAACGAAAGATTGCAGTAAATTCAGAAGACGGTGAGAGTGTAAAATGGTGACCTATCGAATTTCGAAACAGTGCCTATTGTTGGCGCTCGGTCATGTGTTATGAGTGTGATGAAAGTGGCGAATGTGCTTATGTGTCGCGAGGGACAATGTCAAAAGTGATGACGTTTTACAAAACACAGCAAACCACAAAAAGTGGAACAGTGGTCCGAATAAAACTCTCAGTGACAGGTTCTGTCGAGCACTAAAGCGGACTGTGACTCAGATCTGTCATGCGAGTGCGGTCCAAGTGCCGGACCGCTGCGAGTTACATGACATTGACATGTGGGGCCAAATTGCATGGGCTAAACCGCTGATATGGGACAATAACTCCTTTAACACAAAGCCAATGGTACAACGAACATCCAGTATAGACCGTTGGTTACTGGAGACGTTTGATGTGATCGGATGGGTCATCGTTCTTCTTATTTCAAACCTTGGTTCAGGTTTATGTGTGGCGAATGTCCAAAGAAGCGCATAATCTGCATTGTCTCCACCGAATCGTGAAACATGTGGTGCTGTGGGCCACAATATCCTGGTTTTCAATGGGCCTTGTGCTGGCACCATCTCGTCGCTGTCCATGACTGTGTCGCCATTTTAAGAGATTGTGTGCATTCTATGGCCCAGGGGTTGTTTCCAGACACTGTCTGTGAGGTGCTAGATAGTCAGTGCCGAAACAACTGTTTACCTAAGAACACCAACACAAAATAAATAAAATAAATGAAGGAGAGTGGCTGGGAATATTTTAATTAACTGAAATATTTGCATAGAATGCAAATACAAAAATTATGAAAAGATTTATTACAATCTTGGAGATAAGATTCTCTCCTGTAAGGGCCACCACTCCCTTATGAAGTCGGTAGAGCAATAATATTTATGTTTTGTGGAACAGCAGATCTCAGGGCCATCTGCATAACAGCCATGCTCAAAGATGCTACAATAGTGAGTCAGTTACAAATTTCAAATAATAAAAAAAAAAAAATTTAACTTTTTAATTCTTACAGGTAGCAGCCTGTATGTGATCTCACTATTTCATGACTGTTATTTGGTTCCTTGGGCAGAATTCTCTCTGAGCCCCATACAGAGAGGTGGTCAAACATACACAATCAAGGGGAAAATGCCTCCTTGAATCACACTCCTGAAACAAAACATATCATTAGTACAGGTACTCACCATACAGCAAATTGAATACACAGTTGTTCTGGTAAGAGCTGGCAGTTTTATTTTCCAACATGGAATCAGGAACATAAAATAGGATGGATGTGTTGATATCCACACTTTGGTACACTAATACTTATCACCTTTTTCGTAGTGCACTACACACACACACTTTTTAGATATATAGATATGCTTGATAATTTAACACACTATTTCATACTTATAAAAATAACAAAAAGGAGAAGGTAGGATGAATCTGAAGTTAGAAAGGTCTGTCTGACCTTTAAAAAAGAAAGAAAAAAAATATATATAGAGATATTTACAACATTCTTTTTATCTCCTCATAAGTTTGAGTTTCTTGTCTCTAACAGTTTTAGAGGAGAGAGGTATTCCACTGAAACATATTTCAAGATATGTGTATATAAATACACTGATTGAAGATAAAAATAAACACAATTTAATATACTGGTTCACTGTTCCGCTATTTACTTGCTGTTCACAAGTTCTATGTTGTATGACACAGTGTCCTCCTAGATTCCCATTCCACTGAAATGTAAAATGTTCTGTAGGAGATATGGTAAGCTGGATTTCACACGTTCAATGAAGGAACTTTAGTAGCTCCTATAACTAAGCAAAATAATTGCTGGAAGCCTTGTGCTAAAAGTCCAAGGACAGGCACGGCTTAGAGGCGTTACCGACCTAGGTTTTATATCTCTAACTGAGATATCGTAAAGTATGTATTTCTTCCATGTTTGAAAAACTGGGTTTTCCCATATTAAAATTGGGAGGTGCGACGAGATTCAAAGTATGTTGTCTCTATTGAGCGTCCATAGCACTCAGAGAATGAACAATTAGAAACTGATGATCTCAAATTTAATCTTCCATTGTCACTATATGTAATAAGTACCACTGATGATAAACTGCAGATATGTGTAGGTCTTACACATCTTTGTAATATGACTATAGCTTCATATAAAAAAAAACTGAGTTATACACACTCGCGTATTCAGTTGTTCACAGGACAAATCCAGGGGAGCCGGAAACAAATTGCTCACACCTCGTCCCGGGTATCGAACACTCTGTAAGAGAAGTCAGGTGACTTCCTTCGAACCGAAAAACTATATGTTGTTGCTTCACGAATCTGACTTGAACTACCCCGTTCTCTCAGGAAAACGAGTATATGTTTCTTGCAAAAACAAGGAAACGAAGAAACTCGCTTCCTCAAGCAACCTTTGACAAAAGGTTCTCTGCCCTGAGGCGATTTGCGTGTGGTCCGACCTGCACAATGCACTTGTTCAGTTACTATCCGTAGCCAAATTCACCCTTTCTTGGCTGACACGTGCTGCCCCTACACTGAGCAACGGCCAACACTGAACTTTTTGCTCGCAGCAGAAACTATGAAAGTTTTTCGCACACTTTTGTTTTTCTTCACTTGTTACATACAAATAAAATTGAGAAACATAGGATATTATACTTCAAAATAAAGGTAATCATACAAAGAATACATATTTATACAATTTATGAACTGTCATCTCTCCCAGCAGCAGCAGTACACCCAATTCCTGTGGCTGTCGTTCAAAACTGTCTGCTACTAATGCAGCCATGTTTGCTTGGAGAGAGATTGAAGGAAACATCTTTGTTAATTATTTATTTTTCACAAATACAAGATCCAAGTGTCTTGTTCGATAAGGGAAACACGCTGTTAAAATAAATCAGAATTTTGTGCGGTATTTCCAAGAACGTGTTTAGCTTAGTACGTAAATATTAATATTAAACACAGAAAATAAGTCAAATCAGAGTATACATTTTCAAATTGGTGTTGCATTTCGGGAACTAACTAAAAGGCTCGCTGGCCAGGTTACTGGTCTCTGGTGAGAAGGGGGGGAGGAAATGACGCTTGAACTCGGTGCATTGGAAATCACACCTATAGAAAGCTAAAATTTCGCATGTAGAAGCGAAAAAGTTTATGGCTTTTGAAACAATACAAACGCTCTGTTTCAACACACTGTATCAAACTCAGTGTAGATTCACCAAGGAAGTCCGTAGGCTACTTCCTGTGCATAAGGATACTTATTTAGCTCCTATTCTGGTAATTTCTTTCCATGTTGAGTTGAGAGAGACCTCACATCTAGTAGTCTAGGCGACAGCAAGTCGGGAAAAAAAAAACCTCTCAGCGCTAGCTCTCTTCCAAGCGTTCTGAAACTCATGTATGATTCCTATAGAATCTTCTCATTTCCTATTAAATTAATCCTTCATCTCTGCTTTTAATATCATTCCTTCCATCATCCCCTGTAAACTATACATTATGCAACGACGCAGGAATTTTATGCAACCCATTAATACACTATATCATGCCTATAAATGGAATAATTGTATTAATATTTACGTACTATGCTGGGTGTTTTACACTTTATTACTAATAATATCAAATTATATGCATAGAATATGCTAATGTTAAGCAAATAATTATACCACAAAATCCATTATATTTACATATAAATATGCAAATGTGCCCCTCATCTGCATTTCGATATGCAGATGATGGAGAAGGGCATCGGCCTTCTACAGTAATTTCCCCCCTATGATTCTAGGTGCTGTACTTTCTAGTACAGGACGTAGATCATACGGAGGGCACATTTTCGTTCCTGAAATATTAGAGGTACACAATACATCCAAGAGAAGAAAAAAAAAATCAAAGTTAAACACACACAGTAAACATAATAAATGAAAATCAATACACAAAAGCTAAAAAAAAGGAGAATTCAGTGTTCCCTAAGTTACATAAACATAAATGACATAAGTTCCCAATACATACACTTACACTAATACACTAGATCACTGAAATATACACTAACACTAACACTATATACACATTTTGTCAAATCCGGTTAGGTGATGATGAGATGTGTGATCTGTGTCTTCTCTATTGACCAGTACCACTGTGATCCTTCTCTTTTCTAGAAACATATGGTTTCAATAGAAAAGCATTTCTTGTCATCTTGACTTCTTTAGTCGCTGGATCCCCTAGTGTGTACATGTTACGACCAGTGGCGGCGACAATCTGCCATGGTCCCGAGTACAAGAGCAAGAGCTTCTTCGACACACCTGCTAGAGCATCCGACTTGGGGAAAACTCTAGTTAGCACAAGATCACCCACTTTGTACTCTACAGTACGGTGTGACTTGTCGAAGTTGCGTTTTCGTGCAGCAGCATTCCTTTTGTGGTTCTTTCTTGCAATTTCTACATAGTACTGCACGTCATGGCGCTGATCCACTTCTGGGATTTCAAACAGCCTGGCTATGTCTCTAGACATAGACTGCCCAAAGTGACACTCAAAGGCTGACACGCCAGTGGTCAGGTGTTTTGCCGAATTTAAGCACTTCCCTATTTTCTCCAAGTATTTGGGCCACAGTCTCTGGTTATCATGGCACAATTTACGTAGCAAACGTACTGTTGCCTTGACAGCTACCTCTGCCATTTCACCTTGCGGATAATATGGCGTCGAAGTGATGTGCCTGATACCAAGATCTGCTAGCTCTGATTTCCAGCGGTTAGACTGGAAAGGTGACCCTCTGTCTGTCAAGACTAGTTCCACACTAGGGTTAACTTTCAGATACTCCTTCAGTTTCCTTATGGCAGTGGTAGTGTTTGCCTTTCTACATGCGTACAAGCCAATTAGCTTGGAAAATGCATCATAAAATACCAATATGTAATGGACTCCCCCAATTCCCTTGGTTAGAGGCCCTAACCAGTCAGCACAGACCAAGTAGCCTGGCTTCTCAACTACTACAGGATTCAGTGGTCCCGGACGATAACATTGGGGTGGGTTGCTTTTCTGACATAATTCGCAGGAAGCACAAAAACGCCTCACACTTGCCCTCATCTTCGGCCATACGAAAAATTCTGATAGAAGTGGAAGTAGTTTGCTAGCCGACATGTGCCCTCGATCTGAATGGTAATAATCGAGCAGTGGAACTACTAACACTTCTGGGATGCATATTCGGACTCCTTCCCGGTCACGCTTGCATAAGCGTCCGTTCAAAACTTCAAAACGGTGACAAGCACCATTCACCTTTGGTGAGTCCGTCTTCTCTTCGACATCTTTCTTGATCTTGCCGTAGACAGGATCTGAAGACTGCATCTCCGGTAGTATGGCTATCATCTTCCTCAACTCACATGGGATTTCCGTCAGGATGGACATCAGCGACTCCTGGAGGATAGGCTTCCGTGCAACACTGAGGTCTTCTTCTGTGTGAGGAGGGTACCTGGAGTGATAATCACTCAGATTCTCATTGGACTTGACAAACTGGAATTCGAAATTGAAATTGGAGAGCAACATCGCCCACCGGGTGATGCGCTGGTTTGTAAGTCTACAATAGAGAATAAACTTAAGAGCAAGGTGGTCACTGCGTACTATGAATTTAGTACCAACTAAGTACTGTTTAAACTTAACAACGCCATCTATGAGTCCATAAAATTCCTTCTCCGTTATCGAATAATTTCGTTGTGCGGCATTGAACACACGTGATGTAAAGGCAATGACACGGATGTCATCATTGTCATCACGCTGGTACAACAGAGAAGAACACGCGATATCACACGCATCACATTCTAGAATCAATTGCTTGTCAGGCAGGACGGTTTTCAGTACTACTTCCTCCTGGAAGATTTTCTTGATCCTGTCCATCGCTGCCTGATGTACTGGTTCCCATTTGAACCTAACATTCTTCTTTAGAAGTTGGAACAACGGATGGAGAACTTCCGAGTACTTCCTACTAAAGCAACGATAGTATTGGCAGTAGCCAATGAAGGAACGCAGTTCCTTTACGTTCCGTGGTGTCCTAAAATCTAACACCGCCTTCACTTTCGCCGGATCTTTGCCGATACCGGATTGCGAAAGATGGAAACCAAGTATGTTCAATGATTTTCTCGCAAAATTGCACTTTTTCAGCCTGAGAGTTAGGCCGCCCGCAGTGAGTAAACCCAACACACTATCGAGGTGTACTAAGTGATCATCGAAGCTCCTGTCAGCTAGAATTAAATCATCTACATAAGCGCCGCAGTACTCTCTAGCTTCTGATCCAATCAGCATATCTAATGCTCTTACGCAAGAAGCAAGGCTCTGTTTTGTTCCAAACGGAAGTTTTTGAAAAACATACGAAATGCCTTCATGTAGGAACCCAAGATATTTCTGGTCACTTTCTTTCACTTTTATCTGTAAAAACATCTCGGTTGCATCTACGCAACTGAACCAAGAGTTGTCGCAAATATCTTGGAGAACAGATAGGGGTGGCATAGGTCTGTCGGAGAGATCCCCTGAAATTTTGGCCAGAGCTCTTCCATCAATACAAACTCGAATGCGTCCGTCACTCTTCGGCGTCACTACCAGAGGGTTTATATAAGCTGTAGGCATCTTCTTTATCACACCCCAGGCTTCCCAACGCGAAATTTCATTCGATACTAAATTCCTGAATTTCTTTGGGTAAGGATACAATTTTGTTTTTATGGGACGTTCGTCCGTTACTCCAACCTCGTGCTCGTAGTTAGCTATGCAACCTGGCTTGATATCAAAAAGCGCCTGGTGCTTTAAAAGAACAGCTTTCAAACTCTCTCTTTGTGAGGCTGAGAGATCTGAGTAGTTCGAGACAAAATCTTCTATATCTGAATGGGAGGCACGTGTGTTCACTTTCAACCACTCTTCTGGTGGGAATACATGAACTGCCATTTCTTGGGCACTTGGGAATCTACCATCATCCAAGTTCGGGGCACGAGCAGCCTTTTCTCTGCAGGTCTTATGCTCATTCTGTGCGCTAACCCGTATGGCCTTCCGTCTTTCGTCTGACGGGGAAAAATTACATTCAAAAGTATCTAACTCCTCTATGAAACTATATGGTTTCTCGCACTCACCATTCAATTCTAAACAACGAACTACTAGATCCTCAGTCTCGCAATCTACTGATCTAAACTTGACTTCTACATCATGAGGATGTTTGAGATGTAGAAGGCCGGTGTCATAGTCTAACACGGCACGAGATTCTGTAAAGAAGTTGGAACCTAAAATCAAAGATCTGTTCAGACCTGAAATAATGATGCCTAATGTATGAAATTCCTTCCCATGTATCTGAATGACTAACAGCGTTTGGCCTATGATCGTTGCTGATTTACTTCCGAAAGCAGACGTAACCCGTATATTCTTAGCACTCAAAAATGCGGGTGTGGGG
Organism: Thermobia domestica; assembly: GCF_964235325.1. Classification (NCBI taxonomy): domain Eukaryota; kingdom Metazoa; phylum Arthropoda; class Insecta; order Zygentoma; family Lepismatidae; genus Thermobia; species Thermobia domestica. Next base: position 161,372,370 of record NC_137460.1, on the reverse strand, counting down.
TGGCTATTTGAGACGGAGTCCCAAATTTCTTTAGAAATGGCGGGGCAAGTAGCCCCTGTATCTAATAAAGAATTAACTTCCTTTCCAAACAAAAGTACATTAATCTCTGGCAGTGAAATGACGTTATTACTTGGTAGTTCTTCATTACTTGAATCAAATAAATTCTTAAAAATGCCATTGGCCTCTTCATATACAGCCCTATCTAAATCGATGTGTTCTCCAGTCCTACTTAACAAGGTTATCTTATTTTCTAACATGCCTTCACTGAAATGCTTCTTTGCCTTAATTTCTAAACAAATTTTACAATTTCCTTCTTCTTTTCCTTCTACATTTTCAAAACTTTCTTTAACTGCGGTTTCACATGAATTTTCGTATAAGTGTATATTTTCTACATTCTCTTCTAAATTTCGCACATACTTGGAATTTACATTTGTCAACTCAGATGTACTCGTATTCTCCATAGTCATCTTACCGTTGTTCCAAGCACATGCGGACAATCCTCATTCTCTGGGAGCAGAAGAAGAGGATTGGTTACTCCTGGTGATGTTATGGTTTTGGCTGGTAGGAGGAGGTGCCCGGTCATAATGTTCCAACAGCTGGATTTCCTGGTCCTCGTGACGGAAGGAATTTCCCTGCGGTCTATCCGTTTGGCGCATCCCTCCCCTCCTACCGCGGGCTCCACGAACGTTGTTGTTGTGAGAGGAGTGGGAGTTCCCCCCACGTGACCAGCCAGACGACCCACTTCCGCTGCTCTGGTGGCGAGGCGGGGATCGCTGGTGGTTGTTTTGATTCGTGTTTTGATGTCTCTTTCTCTGATAAGGACGCTGGTTTTCTCTCGTTCTATTTTTCTTACGAGCAGCGTGCTTACCACTGTGGCCAGAGGGGTTATTGTCCTCGTTTTCCACGCTCACTTGGAGCATGTTGACCCCTTTCCTCTGGTTACCCTGGAAAAACTGGTCGCGATTCGTCATCGACGACTGCAGTTCCTGTACTAGATTTAAAAGTTCTGCTATTGTCTTTGGGCGAGAAGAGACTATCGCCCTAAATAGCCAGTTCGGGAAATGACGCGGAAGTACCTTCAGTAATGTAGCATCAGACATTCTTGGCTCTAATATGCTATTCTTGTGTAACAAATCCAGCAGATACTCTGCGGGGGATTTGTGTACACGATTATCGAAGTGGGAGGTGAGAATAGTCGCCCTTAGGTTTGCCAGCCGCTCTTCGCTAAGGTAACACTGTTTGAAGTTTTGCACAAAATCTTCGTAGGTGTGGATCTTGTTCCGGTTAACTTGAAACCACTGGTAACAAGTATTCCGAATTGCTCGCGGTATGAAACTGAGTCTCATCTCGTCCGGTACTCCAGTGACCTCAAAGTACCGGTCGAGATCTTGGAGAAAGTTATAGGTTTCGGTCTCAGATTCATTTCCAGCATACACAGGTAAGGTAACGTCCCTGTGTATGAGACCAAAAGCTGTTGCGAGATGCTGTCTCGTCTCATGGTTACATGAGCGAGACGTCGACGGGACAGGTTCTGTCTCGTGGGAAGTAGCGAGGTTCCCAGGTTGAGAACCAGGCAGATCGCGACTCGAGATGTCGTTCGGAGATGGCGGTCTTTCTTGTGTGCCGGAGACAGAGATGTTAGCGAGTCTCCCCTCTATCACCTCGCTTGTCTCCTTCTGGATGGAGCTCTTCCACTCCTCCATTTTCTTCTCGAGTTGTGCACACACGTCATGAACGGTCTCTTGCATCTGTTGGATGCTACCGTTACATTCCGACCTGATCTCATCGAGTGGCGTTTCCTGCTCTAGTTCCCCCCGGATCCTGGCTAGTTGGGAAGCGAAATTTACTTCCACTCGCCTGACCTGATTATTCAGAGTAAGTGTGGTCTGTTCTACACGAGACGAGACCTGTCTAACACTCTCAGAAAGCTCTGAGTAATTCTCCTCTAGTCTCCTAGTGGTTTCCGTGACACGAGAATTTAGATCTTCCCGAGCGCCTTCAATCTCCCCCCTCAGCTCTACAGTGGTGATCTCCAGTCGCTCTGTCAATTCCCGTTCACTCTGCTCAAGTCTTGACGTCATGGATTCTAACCGCATTTCAAGACGAGCATTGACCGACTCTATAGCCTTTTCAACACCCTTTGAGTTCTCTTCTAACTTCCTTTCTAAACTTTGTGCATTTTCTACTAATTTACTTTCTAAAGTTTTCACATTCTCCTCTTGTCTTCTCGTACTTTCTTCTAGTTTTGCGTTAAAATCTTCCCGTATACTTCTACTATTTTCTTCTAGTTTTAACAAAATCTCCCCTAACATGGCAGCAATATTTCCGTTATTTATGTTCTCAAATGCACTACTAGTGTTACTGGCTGGGCTAACTCTACTTTGTTCTGTAGTTTCCGTGGTTACCTCCCTTTCCTCCCGCAATGGTACTTCCTGTTCCCTACTGGGGACTGGCGGAACGGTATCCACCGCATCAGCGTCTCCCACAACGCTGACCGGACGCTCGCTAGCGCTCTGCGCGTCATTTACACTATTCTCATCGGAGAGCTCCCCAGCTCTCTGAGCGAACTCTTCAAATACAAACTCTGTGTCCATATTTCCTACTCTTCGAGCCTGTGCTCGCGTTACAACCATTTACAAATACAAAACGGGATTACAAAGTTTTCTTCCCCCCAAAGTTTCAAAAAAAAAAAAACTGAATTCTCTTAACACAGTAATGGTTGTCAAAATATTCAAGACACAAATAAATTTCAAACACAAGACACCTACGTTCTTGGAAATTTTCGGGAAGAGAAACACAACATATACCGAAATTTTAACACAAACTGTATGTTGACCAGATAGTATTTAATATATACTTCATGCCCTTTACGCTGATGGCGCCAAGATAATGTGAGGTGCTAGATAGTCAGTGCCGAAACAACTGTTTACCTAAGAACACCAACACAAAATAAATAAAATAAATGAAGGAGAGTGGCTGGGAATATTTTAATTAACTGAAATATTTGCATAGAATGCAAATACAAAAATTATGAAAAGATTTATTACCCTCTTGGAGATAAGATTCTCTCCTGTAAGGGCCACCACTCCCTTATGAAGTCGGTAGAGCAATAATATTTATGTTTTGTGGAACAGCAGATCTCAGGGCCATCTGCATAACAGCCATGCTCAAAGATGCTACAATAGTGAGTCAGTTACAAATTTCAAATAATAAAAAAAAAATTAACTTTTTAATTCTTACAGGTAGCAGCCTGTATGTGATCTCACTATTTCATGACTGTTATTTGGTTCCTTGGGCAGAATTCTCTCTGAGCCCCATACAGAGAGGTGGTCAAACATACACAATCAAGGGGAAAATGCCTCCTTGAATCACACTCCTGAAACAAAACATATCATTAGTACAGGTACTCACCATACAGCAAATTGAATACACAGTTGTTCTGGTAAGAGCTGGCAGTTTTATTTTCCAACATGGAATCAGGAACATAAAATAGGATGGATGTGTTGATATCCACACTTTGGTACACTAATACTTATCACCTTTTTCGTAGTGCACTACACACACACACTTTTTAGATATATAGATATGCTTGATAATTTAACACACTATTTCATACTTATAAAAATAACAAAAAGGAGAAGGTAGGATGAATCTGAAGTTAGAAAGGTCTGTCTGACCTTTAAAAAAGAAAGAAAAAAATATATATATAGAGATATTTACAACATTCTTTTTATCTCCTCATAAGTTTGAGTTTCTTGTCTCTAACAGTTTTAGAGGAGAGAGGTATTCCACTGAAACATATTTCAAGATATGTGTATATAAATACACTGATTGAAGATAAAAATAAACACAATTTAATATACTGGTTCACTGTTCCGCTATTTACTTGCTGTTCACAAGTTCTATGTTGTATGACACAGTGTCCTCCTAGATTCCCATTCCACTGAAATGTAAAATGTTCTGTAGGAGATATGGTAAGCTGGATTTCACACGTTCAATGAAGGAACTTTAGTAGCTCCTATAACTAAGCAAAATAATTGCTGGAAGCCTTGTGCTAAAAGTCCAAGGACAGGCACGGCTTAGAGGCGTTACCGGCCTAGGTTTTATATCTCTAACTGAGATATCGTAAAGTATGTATTTCTTCCATGTTTGAAAAACTGGGTTTTCCCATATTAAAATTGGGAGGTGCGACGAGATTCAAAGTATGTTGTCTCTATTGAGCGTCCATAGCACTCAGAGAATGAACAATTAGAAACTGATGATCTCAAATTTAATCTTCCATTGTCACTATATGTAATAAGTACCACTGATGATAAACTGCAGATATGTGTAGGTCTTACACATCTTTGTAATATGACTATAGCTTCATATAAAAAAAAACTGAGTTATACACACTCGCGTATTCAGTTGTTCACAGGACAAATCCAGGGGAGCCGGAAACAAATTGCTCACACCTCGTCCCGGGTATCGAACACTCTGTAAGAGAAGTCAGGTGACTTCCTTCGAACCGAAAAACTATATGTTGTTGCTTCACGAATCTGACTTGAACTACCCCGTTCTCTCAGGAAAACGAGTATATGTTTCTTGCAAAAACAAGGAAACGAAGAAACTCGCTTCCTCAAGCAACCTTTGACAAAAGGTTCTCTGCCCTGAGGCGATTTGCGTGTGGTCCGACCTGCACAATGCACTTGTTCAGTTACTATCCGTAGCCAAATTCACCCTTTCTTGGCTGACACGTGCTGCCCCTACACTGAGCAACGGCCAACACTGAACTTTTTGCTCGCAGCAGAAACTATGAAAGTTTTTCGCACACTTTTGTTTTTCTTCACTTGTTACATACAAATAAAATTGAGAAACATAGGATATTATACTTCAAAATAAAGGTAATCATACAAAGAATACATATTTATACAATTTATGAACTGTCATCTCTCCCAGCAGCAGCAGTACACCCAATTCCTGTGGCTGTCGTTCAAAACTGTCTGCTACTAATGCAGCCATGTTTGCTTGGAGAGAGATTGAAGGAAACATCTTTGTTAATTATTTATTTTTCACAAATACAAGATCCAAGTGTCTTGTTCGATAAGGGAAACACGCTGTTAAAATAAATCAGAATTTTGTGCGGTATTTCCAAGAACGTGTTTAGCTTAGTACGTAAATATTAATATTAAACACAGAAAATAAGTCAAATCAGAGTATACATTTTCAAATTGGTGTTGCATTTCGGGAACTAACTAAAAGGCTCGCTGGCCAGGTTACTGGTCTCTGGTGAGAAGGGGGGGAGGAAATGACGCTTGAACTCGGTGCATTGGAAATCACACCTATAGAAAGCTAAAATTTCGCATGTAGAAGCGAAAAAGTTTATGGCTTTTGAAACAATACAAACGCTCTGTTTCAACACACTGTATCAAACTCAGTGTAGATTCACCAAGGAAGTCCGTAGGCTACTTCCTGTGCATAAGGATACTTATTTAGCTCCTATTCTGGTAATTTCTTTCCATGTTGAGTTGAGAGAGACCTCACATCTAGTAGTCTAGGCGACAGCAAGTCGAAAAAAAAAAAAAAAATTCTCTCAGCGCTAGCTCTCTTCCAAGCGTTCTGAAACTCATGTATGATTCCTATAGAATCTTCTCATTTCCTATTAAATTAATCCTTCATCTCTGCTTTTAATATCATTCCTTCCATCATCCCCTGTAAACTATACATTATGCAACGACGCAGGAATTTTATGCAACCCATTAATACACTATATCATGCCTATAAATGGAATAATTGTATTAATATTTACGTACTATGCTGGGTGTTTTACACTTTATTACTAATAATATCAAATTATATGCATAGAATATGCTAATGTTAAGCAAATAATTATACCACAAAATCCATTATATTTACATATAAATATGCAAATGTGCCCCTCATCTGCATTTCGATATGCAGATGATGGAGAAGGGCATCGGCCTTCTACATGTCGCCATATTCCAGGATGATAATGCGTTCATTCATACAGGTGGAGTTGTTCTGGCGTGGTTTGAGGAACATCGGTATGAAGTTGGATACATCCCATTGCTCACAAAATCCTCTTAACTGAACATAATTGAACATCTGCGATCTGTTTTGGAGACAGCAGAGTTTCTCCTCCATATTCTCTCACGGAATTGAACTGAGTGAAACACTGCATGCGGAATAGTAAAAGTATTTCACTTGTTGGGGAGCAGGAAAATTCGGTGTAGGAAACTTCGCTGTAAGAAAATTCGCTGTAGGAAAATTCGGTGCTCGGAAAACTCGGTGTGGGGAATGTTAGATGTAAAGAAAGATTTGTTGTAGTAGGCCGTATGATTTATTAAAAACTCAACTTTGAGGATAAATGAGCGTATTAGTTTTAAATTAGTTTTAAGTTCAAACTGAAGTAGACCGTAGGATTTATTAAAAACTCAACTTTGAGGATAAATGAGCGTACCAGTATTAGTTTGAAGTTCAAATTTTGTGCAGAACGTACTTTTGCTGTCTACTATAATTTTTACTGTTTACTGTCTACTTTATATTGCTTTATATTGAATTGTGTTCCTGAAGTTATTTGAATTCTAGATGTCGACGGATTTTAACATTTTATGGCCCTTACATGACGAGAAATTTGTCTTTCGATGTCCGTTCGTGTGATTTAGCCCTTTGGGGATCCTATGGTAAAGTTTTGTACCATACGCGTTTTTCATGGTACATTGCGTTATTTCTCTTCTATTTGAGCTTTTTCGTCCGGGTTTTTTTTTTGTTTTCCAAGTCCAGAGGCCTTGTAGAAGACATTACGTATGGTTTCAGACCGTCCTGCGTCCAGACATAGGAGGTGATGACGTCATAAGTCAAAAATTTCTTTTCTCTTTTCTAAGCCTATGTTCAATATTTTTTGGTGGGCTTATTTTTCTACGTAGAAGATTGAAATTTTGCACAAACATTCAGTCCACCGAGTAGTATTTAACAGATTTTTTGTTCCGATGTCAGTGCTAAAACAGGGGTGGAACGTGAGGGGCAAAGGGGTGAAAAAAGGGATATTTTTACCCCCAAAATCCCGTTTCTCGTAATTTTCCCGCCTCACATACATGATGAGGACACGTGAGTCATACCGTCTTAAAGGCAGTTCCATTCTGAAGAGAATGACGGTCGAATCATTGTCCTAGGGTAATTAGTGACGTCTCAGGGATTTTTTGCACCTTTTTCCTTTTGCACCTAGAAGATTGAAATTTTGCACAAACATTCAGTCCACCGAGTAGTATTTACCAGATTTTTTGTTCCGATGTCAGTGCTAAAACAGGGGGGGAACCAGAGGGGCAAAGGGGTGAAAAAGGGATATTTTTACCCCAAAAATCCCGTTTCTCGTCATTTTCCCGCCTCACATACATGATGGGGACACGTGAGTCATACCGTCTGAAAGGCAGTTCCATCCTGAAGAGAATGACGGTCGAATTATTATTATTGGGTAATTAGGGACGTCTCAGTGAATTTTTTTCAAAATATACTTCTGTATAGGGTAACATGGGGAAATTTCTGAATTTCTTTTCCTGGCGGGCTTATTTTTACACCTAGAAGATTGAAATTGTGCACAAACATTCAGTCCACCGAGTAGTATTTAACAAATTTTCTTTCAGATTTCTGCGTCCAGAGGGGCTAAAAGTTAAAAAAGGGAAATTTAGACAAAAAAATATCTTTTTTCTGCAATTTCCCGCCTTAGATACATGATGGAGACATGTGAATGGTACCGCCTGAAAGGCAGTTCTATTCAGAAGAGAATATGGGCGACACATGACCCTAGGGTAATTAGGGATGTCTCAGGAATTTTTTTCCCTGAGATCATAGTGTTCTGTGGTAATTTGGGGCATGGTGGGAAATTTTGATAAAATTTCTCCCTCCCTTACTATTCAAGATAGAAACTTGAAATTTGGCACACACATTCAGTATACCAAGTACTATTTCTCAGATTTTTTTAGATGGCTACGTTCACACAGGGTCGCTCCAGGTGGAGCCAAAGTTCGAGAAAAAAATTCCCTCCGAAACTTTCACTTTGACATTTTTTTCCCGCTTCTGGTATATGGTATGAGCATGCAAGTGGTACCATTTGAAAGCCAGCTCTATTCTGAAGAGAATGAGGTATGAACCATGATCCTAGGATAAATAGTGACGATACAGTAGCTTCTTGACTGAAAGTCTAAAAAATAGCCCAAAAACCCAGGATCCGGAAAGGGTTAGCGAAGCGACCATCGCTACCAATCGACATTTAATTTAAAACTTAAGTTTTTATGCTGTACCAAAAAATGTAGGTTACTGGACGGGTAAAGTTGAAAATTGTAGATTTTTAAAAAATTTTCTGACGATGTTGTGTCTATTTTATAAATAAATATTTAAATCTAAATTCTTCAAAAATGGCACAGTTTATTTGTTACTCAAAGGTGTAAAAATAAATGCCTCAACTAAAGTATCTACGCCTGATTGGAGGAGAATTCAATAAGGAGTCAATAGGGTTGCAGTACTTGTTTAAAGCAAACAAACTAAAGTGTCTCATTGGAGGAGAAGTCAACTATTTGTACAACTATTATCTGATAAAACCATCCTGCTTTATATTGCCCTTTCCACCAAGACTTTTTTGATCAATATAATTTTGCATCTTACATATGTATATACAGAGTGATTCTTTCAAAACTCACGGATTTCATTTGGCTCTAGAATTTCTAATTGAAGTACGATTTTCATGCAGTTTGCTGCAAATCATCAAGAAAGGATGGGAGATTTATGGGACTATGTTTACTGGTTCAAATTCATCCGGGGTAATATAGGCCGCAAGAAAAACAGCAAATATTCGCCATTGTACGTTACAGTTCGAATGAGATATTGGATATTTGAAGCGAAATTGAAGAATTAAGTGTTAGTGGTAACACACATAAAGCACATGTTGAATAGAGATTTCTTGGGTGACTTAGAGTCGGTAACTGACATCTTCCACAACATCCGCCAGCGAGGTCCGATGCTTCCCTGTCTTCCTCAGAAGCGATCCTGTTTCCTGCAATTTATTCACTAACGACCATATTACAATATGTTCCTGTCTGGGGCAGAACGTGAGGCAAAGTGGTGTTTTCAGTTGTTCCTATATTAGTTCTCTGAACTTATAGTTGTAATTGTTTTATTTCTGACAAAAAGTGTCAGCTTCATTGTGTGATGAAAAGTAGTTTATAGTAATACCCCCTAAAAGACATGAAAGAGGTATTGGACTAAAGGCAAAAAATAAATTTGCTTTACTTGAAATAGGTAATAACATTTTATTCGTTACATTTTACGGTTTTCGTTTTCACAATATGAAGTGTCGTAAGTGGTAATATTCAATATGTATACACCGAATCTACCTTACACCTAAATTTCCCCACACCGAGTTTTCCGTACACCGAATTTTCCTACACCGAGTTTTCTTACACCGAATTTTCCTACACCGAAATTTCCTACACCGAATTTTCCTAGACCCCTAGTAATTGAATGGCGAACACTTCTTTCATATACAGATGCTTATGAAAATAATAGAAACACGTGAACAAGCAAAATTACCTGATTAATATAGCGCTGGAGCACCTCTCAACACAGCTCTGATGCGACGTGGAAAGGAGTCATGGAGATCGTGAATTGCAACAAGTGGGGTCTAGGAAAATTCGGTGTAGGAAATTTCGGTCTCCATGGCTTCTTTCCACGTAGCTTCAGAGCTGTGTTGAGAGGTGCTCGAGCGCCATATTAATCAGGTAATTTTGCTTGTTCACGTGTTTCTATTATTTTCATAAACATCTGTATATAAAAGAAGTGTTTGCCATTCAATTACTAGGAAACTTGCAAAAAAAAAAAAAAGTTTAGTGTGCAAGGACTTAATCTGTAAACAGTCACAAATACAATTTTGTACGTGCTTGAGTAACATTATAGTTGTTTTTCTTTTCCAGATTTCTGTACTATTGGCAAATTTAGATTGCACCGGAAATCGAACCCGGAACCATGCACACTTTGTAGTGGACATAACAAACAGTCAGTTAATGTAAATGTCTCTGATATTTTAATATGTTAAAGTTACAAACAAGATGACCATTTTGTTGACAAGATTATAATCAATCAATCCACATTCGTGAAATTTGAATTCTATTTGCAGTGAAAATCCTCGATTTTTTTTTTGTTTGTTTGTTTTATTAAGGAGTTAGTAGAGACTTTCTAGTCAGTGGTATTTTGTACTTTGCTGATCGTATTGGATCATTCCAGTTTGCGACAAAGGATATTATCGTTTACTTAGCAACCAGCTTGACATATAAGAAATTAAGAACCACGAAAAATATTCCTGGTTGTGACTCACTCTTTGAACAATACTTCTGGAAAAGAGAAATCACTAAACCAATAATCAGATTTCTATATTTTAGATAGATTATTAATACTTTACAGTGTAACACATATAAAAACAAAAAGGATTTGTAAACAGAAATCTTTTCTTTCCTCAAAATATAGTGAAACTACTAATTCCCAAGGAATAATGTAAATTTGATAGGAAGACGGTTTAAAACCTAAGATATAGGGATGGCCAAAATTTTCCGGAATCCGGATTCCGGAAATTTTGTTTTCCGGAATCGGAAAATTTACTTTCCGGATTTCGGAAAATTTCCGGATTTCGGAAAAATTCCGGAATTCAGAAAAATCCGGAATTCGGAAAAAATCCGGAATTCGGAAAAATTCCGGATTTTGGAAAAATTCCGGAATTCAGAAAAATTCCGGATTTTGGAAAATTCCGGAATTCAGAAAAAATCCGGAATTCGGAAAAATTCCGGAATTCGGAAAAAATCCGGAATTCAGATAAATTCCGACATTCGGAAAAAATCCGGAATTTGGAAAAAATTCGGAATTTTTCCGATTTTACTTTCCGGATTCCGGAAAGTAAAAATACTGGAATTGGCCATCCCTAGCTAGTAGCTGTTAAAAGAGAAACACAATAATGAATATATATACTGTACTAGCAGCGTTCACCCCGCTTCGCTGCGGTCACCCCGGAACGCAATAAACGTTGTTACTTAGATAATTTTTACAGCGCCTGTCATTTATGTTAACCCGCCGAGTCACATGGTCATGCGGGTTGCATATAAATACGTTTATTTTTACCTATGATGAACTAATAACAAAGGATTTGTACGTATGGACACTTGAATGGTCAATTATCTCAAGACACTGGTAATTAAAAATTAAAGTGATATGATAAAAACCATCTAGGGTCCAAATCATAATAACCCCCCAAAAATGAAAGAAATTGGTTCAGCCGTATTAGCGTGATGAGTTCACAAAGGATTTGTGCGTTCTCTTTTATATATATAGATTAGTTTCTCGTAGTTGGATATGTCTTTATCACTTACGTAGACAATTGCTACTGCAGTTATTTACTGCTTTATAAGGAAGGTCTTATTTTCACACACAAAAAAGTCGCCGGTATGTCTCAAACATTATCGTGTTCCCACCTGCAGCTGCTGCAAAGCACTGCAAACTACTTTTTAACCAGGCGAAAGGCAGTGAAGGAAAAGAAATCTCAACAAATATTCTAATAACATTCGCTTATTGTCAACATGCCTACAGTGAGCGCAGAAAGTGTTCGTACACCATGCATACTTTATATTGGAAACAGCTAGCATGAGAACGGGAGGAGGAAAATATATATATAACCAGAATTAAGACTACACATTCATACATTTTATTTCTATATACAAGAGAAAGGGCAAACAAAGACAATCACTGTTTTGTTCAGAAGAAAAGAGAGAATTCCTTTTTTGTAAACGCAAAAAGTCACCGTACACTTATGATTGAATTAATGCTTATAAAGTATATTACGTTATTTAATATTTTGTGGGATTACCCTGTGCGTTAATGATTGTAGTCTTCGTGGCATTGATTTCACCTGTAGTAGTTCGTAGTTCTGTAGCTTCGGGACTGATTATGTCCCATTCTTCTTGAATAGCTTTTCTCAGGCCTTCTTTAGTAGAGAAGCTGTGCCTTCTGATTCTTGTCTCCAGAACAGACCATAGATGTTCTATGGGGTTCATGTCTGGGGATTGGGGAGGTGTGCGAAGCTGTTTCAAGGTATTATAGAGTAGCCACAATCGAGTATTTTCCGCTGTATGTTTGGAGTTGTTGCCTTGCTGAACAATAAATTGTTTTCTGCGCACTAGTATGGAGATTTTCCTTTAATATGTTAATATACACTTTGTGGATCATCACTCCATCGATAAAGTGGAGACGACCCACTCCTGAGGCACTCATACAACCCCAGACGAGCACGGACCCTCCTCCGTGTCTTACTTTAGGGACGAGATTTTGAGGATTCATCAATGTATTCATCTTGCGCCATACCATACGCCTCCCATTGGATTCGATAAGATTAAATTTACTTTCGTCCGAAAATATGATCCTATTCCAGAAAGAAGCCTGATCCCTTATCTTTATATTCTTTTTCAAACTTTAGTCTCTTTATACGATTTATCTTGTTCACCCATAACATTTTCCTGGCTATCCGACCATGATACCCTGCAAATATTCCGCACTGTACTGGCTGATACTTTAACACCGCGTGTTTCCAGATCCGTTGCCAATTGCACAGCACTACTTTTCGGAACCTTTTTTCTTTCCCTAATAATGTAACGTTTATCTTGTTCACTCAACACTCTTGGTCTTCCAGTTTTTTTTTTTTTTTTTTTTTTTTTCGCACAGTGATAGAAACATTATACATGGCAATTATTGTTTGTACTGTTGAACGAGGCCTGTCTGCAAGGTTTGCTATCTTTCTCAAAGACTTACCTTTCTTATGCAATTTAATAATTACTTTTCTTGTCTCCTCATTTGTTTCTGTTCGGTTGCTTCCCATTTTGACAGCCCACCGTGCAGTTTTTTCACTCCTATTCACAACTAAACTCATTCTGTTATTCGTCATGCTATACAGAGGTGTATACTCAGGTGAATACTAGTGAACCCCAGTTGTGGTATCTTTGTTGCGTATTCGTACGTCAGGTGTACGATCTCTTTTTGCGTCTACTCTATACATTTTCTACGGAATTTATTTACTTTCTGATCATTAAACTTGTCTTTGTGGTTCTTTATTGATATATTCATAAAGCTTAGTTTTCATTATTCATATTGTGTGTGTTATTACACTTCTTAAATTTTCTGTTTCTTTTTCGCAGGCATTCTCGTTTCAATAGCATAGGTGTACGAACACTTTCTGCGCTCACTGTATGTACAGTAAATACAAATTTACAATTTTTGACTTTACGAAGTATACAATATAATTGTTCAATAATTAACATAAGCAGGCATTCATTAATTTATATTAATATAATAATTAATAAAACTAATAAGCGGGTGATTGATGACTCAGTGGTAGAGTTTTCATCTATGGTATTCTAACCCAGGACATGTGGGTTTTCGATGGCTAATTTTGTGTTCGAAACTTTTTCCGGTGGTAGGCCTACTCTTGGTTCCCTTTCTTATATTTGTTCCATCATCACTCATTAACGAATTTAGTTTATCAAAACTCTATAGCCATATATTCATTCTGTCCGTCAGTGAAACAAACAGTCTCAAGAACTATCTGATGGATTACCATCAATTTTGGCCACGATGTACAGAGTCAATAGTTAAGAATCGAGTTCCCTGATGAATGTAATATTCAAACCGGAAGCGGTACAAATCAACCATTTCCGGTTTTAACGTTAACCATTATATAGTAAATATGGTAATAGATAGCGAGAAGCGGTTTCCAGTAATCGACATATATAACATTCATGTAGATAGAATGTTACCCAATTTGTGCATCTGCTGAAAATAATGAGCTTAGATATTTAGAGAGCATTTTCCGCTTTAGAAAATGTGTGCTTGGTAAAGAATGTAGAGAATTAGCTGAGTCAGGCACGTAGCTAGAATATGGTAATAGGAAGGGGGGGTCTGTCACGAAATACTGTGGTTATTTCCAGGGGCTCAATCATTCTAAACTATTTTATTGGCAACATATATTGGTTCGTTTAGCCAAGATTTCTAATGGAGGGATGATGTGAAATACTGTGGTTACACACCAGAGGCTCGATCAATCTAAATATTTTACTGAGAACATACCCATTTTGATTGGTTAGGACAATAAAATGAGGATATATTAGTAAGTATTTTAATAAGAAGCTATGAAGAAATCTTGAGTAAAAAAAAATATAAAAAAGTATTGAAAAAGATATAGTCTTCCGAGGTCATTCGAACGGTGTCGAGAATTTAGCGTCTGGGAAATTTGCGCTCTACCTCAAGAACAGGGAAAATTGCGCCTGCGATGTACCTCCACCGGGAAGTTTGAGCCCTGCGAAATAAAAGAACCTATTGGAGCTTACGCATTTGCTCGGAGGGGCTGACATTACAGCATAAACAATCCTCCCCCCACAACCATGCCATTTGTGATTTATTTTCATTGTGGCTATATAAGGGGAGAATAAACTTCAATATAAGCCAAAAGAACACAACGGATCAACGCAATCACTGCTTCTTCCAGAGATGATTTTGGGGGAACACTGGCCTTTCCAGAGCTCTCAGAGTGCCCCCTCAGAGGAGACCAAAATAATACGTCTATAATATAATAATAAATAGAATAGTACCAGCAGTGACCCCCTCCGGAATACTAAGTGTGCCCCCCGGAACATTTTTTCTGAAAGAACGACTGAACACAATTGTGTGTTTGAAGTGTAATTCCAACAAGTAAACACACTGTACATAGTTTTCTTGATAATATTACTGAACTGATTTTACATTCACTTTACATTTTCTTTTCTATATTTTGTGTCCTAAAAAGCCAAACAACTCGCAAGGATTGTGAACAGAGATATCTGGGTAGAGCCAAACAGGCTTTTGTAGATTAAATTATACTCTTTGATTATATTAATAAATAATTATATATCAGTCATTTATACTTTTATTGTAAATTTTGTAGTATAATGAAAAATTGTATTTGTATAGATTGCCCTTTAGTGAACTAAAATTGTATTTTTTTTTTTTTTTCATTTGTTCGGAATATTATAACGGATGGAATAACTCACTGAGACGATGAGAGGCAAGCCTAGTTCAAGTGTGAGTGGAAGTTACTTTACACAATACAAAAATAAGTTGAATTGTAGGGCGCTAACATCCCAGTGCAAATATATAGCCGGCGCATTTTCCCCTTTTTCTGGGGTAGGGCGCAAACATCCCAGTGCAAATATATTGCGAGCGCATTTTTTCCTATTTTTGTGGTAGGGCACAAATTTCCCGGGCGCAAAATTCTCGCATTCAAGGAAAATATAATGTCCGTGAAGTTGACAAGCCACTTATGTCAGACTCCCATTTCGACTTTAAACGTCGCCAGTGCTATGTTAGTGTTCGATAGTGACGCAAATCGTTAGTACTCCACAGATAACGTGTGCTTTTTAAATAATGGATATAAGTCTTCTAGCTGCATGCCAACACGCCCACTTCTAAGAATCATCTCAAAAATGAGGTTAGCCGTTAGAGCAAGTAAGTGCTCATTAGTGCCATTAACATTAGCGTTAATGCCTCCATCGTACGGCCCTTTGAGTAATAATAACACAACGCTCTTGCTAGAGTCTCAATGCGTCCCTATATTCTCGCGAACATTCTGACATGCCCAAGTTAGTTACTTTTTTTTTTTTTGCAACTATTGTTTATTGCTAGTCTGCAGAGTAGTCCTTATATTAATATGCCATTGTCCTTGATAATCATTGCGTATTTACAAGCAGTTTGTTACTACTGTTAGAAGATATCAAAAAACAACAGATAAAATCTACTACTTAACGGTTCATATTTTTCTTTTACAGTACATAAACGATTAATAATAATAATAATAATAATAATAATAATAATAATAATAATAATAATAATAATAATAATAATAATAATAATAATAATAATAATAATAATAATAATAATAAGACTATTCCAGCATAAAAGTTATCAATTGCATCACACTGGCAACAAGCGACGCATATTTTAACTTCATAAAAATTCGTTTCTCACGATTTTCTGGAAAACTACGTATGATAACATCTTCATTATGTCAAGTTGTTTATCTCAGTGTGGTATATGTCTTACCTCTGGACAATATCACAGTAAAACAAAAATTAAATATTAGGAGTACATCGTACTTTTGGACTACATCTCATTAACCATGGGAAGATTGAGTAGTGCATACTTTAGGATGTAAGTTTCAGCTTAACTTGCATCATACATTCTTAGGATTACAAAAAGGAAATTTGTTCGTTTGCATTTGAATAAAATTCTTAGGATTACAAAAAGAAAAAATATTTTTTCCGAATTCCGGAATTTTTCCGAAATTCGGAATTTTGCTGAATTCCGGAATTTTTCCGAAATCCGGATTTTTTCCGAATTCCGGATTTTTTCCGAAATCCGGAATTTTTCTGAATTCCGGAATTTTTCCGAAATCCGGAATTTTTCCGAATTCCGGAATTTTTCGATTTTACTTTCCGGATTCCGGAAAGTAAAAATTCCGGAATTGGCCATCCCTACTAAGATAATATAAAGCATATAAAATTACTTTTAAAAAAAGGTTTCTGGGTAGGTCGGACTGTCATTACAATGAATTGAGATTCCTCTTCCTAACAAGTTAATGGAAGTACCATATATATATATATATATATATATATATATATCGTTTTAAATAATTCCATTTGACATTTTGATCTCAATCTTTCATATCATTTCATTATCTCTTCATTGTGTCAATAAAAACCAATTAAATCACCCTTTGGAGTTTCTTTTTCTTCAGAGGTTTTGTATTCTCGCTTAATTTTTCATTTAGTATTATATTTAAGTTCAAATAGTAGAGATAGCTTGAGCTAATCAATACGTAAATTATTGATTAATAAAAAGAGTAATAGTTCATAGTTCAGTAGATGTTCATAGTCATTTAACATTATTATTTTACTCGCTTTTTCAATAGTTGTTAGAGATTCAGAACTATTCAAATTATGTGAATGAATCATTTGTCTTTGGAAGAAATCTACAACTTTAAGAAAAATAAGCATCAATGTCAGTTCAAAGGAAAATACAGGTATTTTATAATAGTTGTAAGTTTCATTCCTGATGTAGACAGATTTTTAGATGCGGACCGGACATTATGAAGCAAATGAGGCTTCTTAAATTAAAAGATGACAAAATTCTTTTATATAGTGGCACAAGAACAGGGGAAGAAAAAGATCTGCTGAGCACACATCAGTTAGTAACAATTCTTTGTTGTAATGCAAAGGATCCTTTTCATTAACCTTTATCATACAGTCTCCAATTACCAGTATTTCTACACCACGTGGATCAGTAAAGTTCCGAGTACTATCAGTAACAGGTATTAGGGTAATAAATACTCCGAGTTTTATAGTAATGAATGAAGAATAGCTAATTAAGATTTAAAGGCAACATTATTTTTAACTTTTTGTTTTCTTAGCTTTTTTGTTATATTCAATTAATTCAAATGACAAAGATTTATGTTCTTCTCAATGACTACACAGTAAAATTGACTGTCAATTCAACACAATAGCCCTGTGTTACACGAATTGTGTTAAATTTTGGCACAAACCTGATGTTACTAAACTATCTCGCACTCTGGAATGAAGTGTTACAGGGGTCGTTGCTAAATCAGGCACCTGATATGCGGAATCTTTTTTAGTAACATAGCATTGGGTGTTGTCCTATATATAGTTGCCAAATACTACTTTTGCAAAATCATTTTCTTTCTTATTAAACGAACATGATTCTTATTTATAATGGATAAGAGAATGTAGTATAAACTATCTATATGTGGTTCCAAGGAACAAAATACAGTCGACGACAAAGAGAAGTGTAGTTCACATAGAAACGGGAGATGACAGCATTTCTCTTCATGTAAATGTCAGGAAATTCATAGGCTCTCAAAACTATTTTCTTACCGACATACTTTAATTTAAACATGTA